>NC_068367.1:3103084-3253084 GCF_020536995.1 Dreissena polymorpha | reverse complement strand
TGGTTTGTTTGTATTTCAAAGTACCATGTAATGCTAGATAACATTTTTAGCATAATTTACAATCATGTTTATGATAAAACGGACACAAACGAATTATTTATGAAGGTAAAAAAACAGTGTATAGACTTTTTCGGTTGGCAATCGTCTTTATAGAGCCTGTGTGAAGACAAATAACTTATTTTCTGCACGAAAATAGTTACATTTAGTCACGGAATGTGTATATACCATTTTATAATCCTTATCATCTATTATTATTCATTATTTTGTCAGGAAACAAAGTTCCTCTTCTTTACATTTCCGGACAATTTGATATCACATGGCCTAAATATTTTCCCTCGAGGGTCAATGTCAATGACACACAAAGACGTCAAGGTTCATTTAGAGACATTATATAACTGAATTTAACTCATTTGGCGTCGGGGGAAGGGGGTGATCCATATCTGCAATCCCTTTAGTTTTTTGTCAGGTTTATTACAAATATCTTTATGCTTGGACCTCTATCTAATTAGTGTAAAATATATTGGGAAGTTGCTTGTACTTGGTGATATATTTGATAAAGCTTTGATTCATATTTAACAATTAAGGCTTTTGATAATATAATTAACTATTCATTTGTAATTGATGTGTCTTATAGGGTACTTTGATGGTATAGTGAATAAATGAATAAAAAATAGCAAACTACATGTGCTTGTCTAATTACATAACAAAAACAAGATGTGTTTGTGAAACACTATGTCCCCATATATTTTACCTTTGAACTTGAAGGATGACATTGACCTTTCACCACTCAAAATGCGCAGCTCAATGAGATACACATGCATGCCAAATATCAAGTTGCTATCTTCAATATTGCAAAAATGGTACATTACATGAGCGATTTTGACCATATATTTGTTCTTTGACCTTGAATGATGACCTTGATCTTGACTTTTCACCGCTCAAAATGTGCAGATCCATGAGATACATTAAAGTTGGAGCAAACAAACAAACAAAGCAACATACCAACAGACAGGGCAAAAACAATATGTCCCCCACTATAGTGGTGGGAGACATAAACCAATATGTCCCACTCTATAGTGGTGGGGAACATAATAAAGCTTGCATCGATTACACGAATTATTGTACGTTTAGATGGATTGTAATAATAATAAAATGACAGAGTGTTTGGAATATATAGCTTGAATCATACCGGTGAGATTGCATTTCAATGTTCGTAAATCATGTAGATGCACTCGAATAATAGGGTTTTATGTACTGTTTAAACCGTTGAAAAACAATGAATCAAATATCAGTTTCTAATAATAATTTGTGCAGTTATTTCAAACGAACTTCGAAGAAAAATAAATTTGTACTTTCTTTTACAAAAACATTTTCAAATAATATGCAAAGATGCTTGACAACAATCGATTTGATGTTTTAAGTGCTTCACCAACTGTGTTCAGTTGATATATGGATTTCATTAAATTGAATGTGTTTAAGTAATAAATTTTTCAGTTATAACTATCAAACTTGTTTTGTTTTTTAAACATTAATATAGAAAATATGTAGAATTTATAGAAAATTAGGCTATCGTGTTTTATACACATTCTTTAAAATGTCGATTAAATATAAATTTTATTGTGCGCATATTCATCAATAATATGTGATCGAGCATTCAATGCCTTCTTTAATTTAACTTCGTTAGATGCATTACGATTGAATGTATCTGATTTAATTCGCCATGTTGTGCAGATTATGTTAACTTGTACGTATATATCTTGTTTATACCATTGAACACTATACTGTGCAAAATGAGTTGACAATTGATATACTTAAGGTCACATAAATACTGAAAGTCAGCGCATATTTCGCAAAGTATTTCGTAAAATTCTTAAAATAAAGCTACCACAGCAATAACCAAAAGTTTAACGCGATATGTAATATGGAACTTTATTTTTTTTTGATAAAGCGTATGTTATATTCGTTGATTTTGAGTGTTATGGGGATTTAACTACATCACCAAGATACTTACCTGCAATTTTGTAGATAATGACAATTCGATGAATTTCTTTTTTACTTGAGACGTTTGATGTTTTAAATGATTAGTTTTGAATATATGTCTTAACCAAACCTTAACTGATAACAGTACACTTGAATGAAGTTTGTAATTGGTTTGCTGATACATTTATGAGATAAAGGATCGAAAATGATATTTCGCAAACGTACCGCATATGTGGTTTATATATCGTACGTACGTGTGCATGATATTGATGGATTCTGTGCCATTCTTTCTTCTTGATTGATTCAATATGGTCTTGCCAGGAACATGAATCAGATAAGTTTCAGCCTAGATGTTTTTGAAACGAAACCTCTATGTTTTAGCAGTCGTTAGTAATGGGGTGTGGATTGGGCGTTTCATTTCATAGATGTAACTAAGGATTCTGTTTTAAATTGATTGATAGCAACCAACCACTTAACAGCCCAGAGTATATTTTGCAAGATCAGAGTGTAGATGATAAGCCGCATCAACCGGGTTGTCGACGGTTATATATAACGCGGTATTGTCTACAAACAGGCGAATTTGATAGTGAATATCTCGTACAGTGTTATTTATAAATATAAGAAAAAGGAGGGGCTTTCAGATAGACCCATGTGGGACAAAAGCTTTTATGGGTAATGGGTCAGATTGGAAGCCGGATAAAACAACACCCTGGCTTCTCTCATGTAGGTAGTATTGTACCAAGATTTCACGAGGTACCACTTAGCCGGAGCTTGTGAATAAGTCCTTCGTGCCATACTCTATCAAATGTCTTAGACATTTCGCAAAATACCTTCGTCAAGGGCTTAAAAAAGCAGTGATATACCGAGACTTATTGGTTGGCAGTGGAATATTTTGGTATGAAGCCAGATTGGAATAAAGTTATACAGTCGGTATCCCTTAAATGGTTAAATATATATTTGCGAATAATTATTTCAATACATTTACTTAAAACGCAAAAAAGGGAAATTGGTCTAAAGTTTTCATCATCTTGGGGATCAGTTTTTTTGTGAATTGCAGAAACAATTGCTTCTTTTCAGCCCCTTGGGACACCATCAGTACTGATTAAAAATTTGAAAAGGTTTTAAAGAGAACCTGCAATCCCAGATGAATATGTCTTATGCCTTTAATATTTATTTGGTCGGGCCTGATGATGCCTTTCCAGTTTTTATAACTTTAATGGAATCTAAGGCATCTTGACGGGCAATGGTGAAACCTTCATTGAGGAGGCAATGAACTATCGGGAATGTAAGTTGTGAATATACGTACTGTGTACTGAATATACGTATACGTATGGTTATAGAAGATTAAGATTGGAAGATGGGATTTAGGGTATTTAATTTATCAAGGGGTGACTATATGGTGCCATTATGAAATAATTGAGGAAACTCGGTCTGTTAGGTGTTTTTATGTGTGATGTTTGAAAATTATTTTCCAGTCTGATGATGAGTATTGATTTTCACATAATATTTTAGAAATATTATCAAAGTGAACTTTTTTCGCTGTTCTGATAAGATTTCAAACAATATTACGTTATTGGCGATAAATTTTCCAGTGTCGGTCTTATGTTGTAGCTTTGTTTTTTTAAGGTTTCTTAGATTAGTGTAGTCCTCATGTTTGCATCTGTATGAGATACGTTTAAAATTAGACCAAGCTTTTATGTTGAAGTTTATGACGCAGAAGACTTGACAATGGATCCGAACTTGTTGGTTAAGAAAAGCTTCTCAAACGCCTCTTTTTAGCACTGTCAATAAAAGTGTTATCATAAAAGGTCAGAATATAATTCGAGGTTTCAGTAAAATAAGAAGGTTCTTACATAATCTGTGCGAGATTATATTGTAAAAGAAGAGAGTCCATTTTAATCCTACTCTGTGATTTATTTATATCAAGTTACAAGTGATAACACTTGTTAAATACCGGTTTGAACGGCTAGTGAAATCGAGACGTTTATGCATTCATGTAAATAAGGAAAAGCATTTGGTGGTATGTAGAAAGCCAAATACAAGACGCCTTCCCTTGATACGTAAACTAACCCATATACATTATAGATCGTCGATTTATAGGTCTGGTCGCTCAATTGCAAAGAGATATGTTGTCTGTATACTTGAATGCCTCCAAGGTGATCGTTGCGTCTATCCCGTCTAAACGATGTATGATTAGAAGGGACAAGTACATCGGAAGTGTCTTTTTTAAATGAGCCATGGGTCAGTAAAGACTATAACATCAACCAATTTAAGGTCAGCATATGGAATATCTTTCTTGGTGAGGATGCTCTCTGAACGCTGTGATTTACATTTTTTTTTAATTATGTGCAAATTCATCATGGAAGATGAAAAACATGTACCCAAAGATGATGAAGACATATCAAAAGAGCTGTCGGGTCCAAGACTTTGATCGACATCGCCTCCTCTAAAAGAATTTTTTTCGCCAGCCAGCAAACTATTTAACTTTCATTGTAAGGGAGTAGTGCACACCTATGTCAGTGCACATTATGAAATTCCCGACTGAAATAGATAATTTGATGAGGAAAAGCTACCGTGCCCGACCTGCAATAAGTGGAATATTGATTGGAGGAATATTTAGAAGAGAAGGATAACACAAATAAACTAGAAGTAAGGTCATGTTGATGTTGATGGATGTAAACAACGTCATTAATTTTTATAAATTTATAAAGCTTGAAATATACTTTGTAGCCATCTTTTTGTTTCGAATTTTCCAATCTACGAGCGCATATGCAAATCTTAATCATAAATGATTCACCGGGATTCAGTCGTATCATCGAAGTTAAAGTAACATTAAATTAACAAGTTATAGCTATGGACTGAATATTAAAGGTATCTAATAAAATAATAAATAATCAATATACTTGTCATTAGAAAGTAGAAAATATTTACACCAAACTAACAGTTTGTCTCAATTGCTTCATTTTTCATACATCAGACTCATTTCAGACTCATTCAGTAACATATAACATTTGCAAACACTGTTTTAAATGTTCCTATTTCTTGCTTCATATAAGAAGCCTACATTTCCTCTGAACTGTTACTATCTTGATAAAGCTCAGAAGGGCGAATACTATATACATGTAGCGATCGAATGGAAGCTGTACCCCTTTTCGAACATGTTTCGAACTGTCTGTAAATACTAGTATATGAGGTTCTCTCTAATGATAATACAAAGAATGGGTTTTGACTGACGATAAAGGATCGAATGAGGTCACCGGTACGACAATCTAAACGCCAGTATGCATTCGGTGTCTATTCTGGTTGTGTTGAATACGGAGTCATTATGGTCTCTATTGAATATATATGAAGTGAAATTACATGTAATATTTCTTTATATCAACTACATCAGCATAAACGGTAAATCTAAAGACACAATCAGTATCGATTTATATTATCTATTTCAGCCCACATTTACCGAATATGTACTAACATAATAAATCCTAATTATACACGTATATTATAAATGTTAATTTAAATGACAATAAATCACATACTAATAACCTTTGGGTAGGTGGGATAGTTGGCTCTCGACAAACAATCGCTTGTGGGTAATGGATTCAGCATCTCACTCGTGTATGATATTTGGAGTATATATATATTCTTTATTTCCTTCGATATCGAAGATTCGAACAACATAAATAAACAATAATCACAAAGCATATTTAACATAGACAGAGTGGCATGATTTACAAAATATGTATTCATGAATAAATATACAAACAAAAAGTCATGTAAATTTCATACCATTACAAAATCTGTTATAGTCGATTTTAAGTGAATGTATCATAATCAAGTTTAAACAAATCACATATGAGTTTGAGTAGAACGAAATTGCTTAAAAGGTCATCTTCAGTTACTGTTTATGCAAGACACACTAGATGTCTACTCATTGTCATTACTGGAAATAGCATAAATTTCATAAATTTGCAGTGCCCAGTCACTTTGTACAATTCAGCAATACGCTTATTACTTTTGGATTCTGTTTTTTTCACAGAACCAGAGAGTATGGTTCACAATACTGTCCGTAAACTTGTTACAGATTGCACATTTACTTGCAAATTGCCTCGACATCGCCATACTAAGGATCTTCGTTGACTTATGGTTTATCACAGAGAGTGACGGTGAAGTCTTAAAAATGACGATGGCGGTAAGCGGTCGATCAGCTTCAAATAGCTCAAGTCTTCAAGACATGGTATTTCATTTGCATTATCTGAGCGTCTTTGTCTGGTTCACCCTCAAGTTTTTTGCCATCCGTGTCATAATGCATAAGAGGCAGATGGTGATCTTATGTATGTTCAAATCCAAATGTATCGTGTGAATTTCTTATGAACATTGTTTGTTCTGTGCTTTGAGGTATGTTGGTGGCGATGTCTCCCTTCTGATGGGGTGGATCAGTGCTTATGAGGTTCTGATCACAATTGGAATCTAAAAACAACAATGTTGCTAATAAAATTATATAGGACATTATACTTATGTCATCCAAAAATATAAAGTTTCAATGTTATTGAAATAAATCAATTACACTTATATAATCATAGAATTCCGTCTATGTATGACTATTATTTAAACATGTTTTGATGTATTGTTTTTATACGAGAAAATACATAGTTTTTCTATTTCATTCTCAACCAACAGCATGACTTACTGTTTGTGTCACAATGTTTGTTATGTTTACATGTGTGTTGTAAATACATGTTATTCTGGCAACGTTTATATCCGCAGAATAGACCAATCAAAGTGACAATTACTATTGCAATTGCAATCACCATCAAAATGACGGCTGTAAGCACACAACTTCCAGTTTCTGAAACTTAAAATTAATACCTATCGTGGACATTTGTGTCAGTTGTACCAAGCACAATGGTATGCCTAGAACTGTGTAATGATTGTTTATTGGATGTGAAACAAAACACTTAGCACACAATCATTTTTGAAAGACCGCAATACGGTTTATTTGAAATATAACAAAAGACAGTTCTTTATCGCATTCTTCGAAACTATATTTCTAACATAGTCTTTTATAATTTATATTACATTTATACGAAAACTATCCCGATTATAATAAATTTTAGCTTTGCTTTTACCTTTACAAAAAGGTCTTGTTCCCGTCCACATTGAGAAGTTGTTGCATATATACTGATCCCCATCTAAAAGGCTGTATCCTGTGTCACATGTGACCATTAGCGTGGTATTATACGATACGCGAATGGTGTTGACGTGATAACGTCCGTGTTCTGGTGGCGAAGGAGTATTGCAACCAGAAACTAAATAAAACATGAATCTTAACAAATGTATGATTCCAGTCGGTGTTTTTATAGTTCCAGTCAAAATTGAAGTCAACATACACTGCATAGTTTATATGTTTTCGTGAAATAAATAGTTATTTCTTAAAGGTTATCTGTTTTTAATTCACGTATTTTTTAGTGTTTCCATCTTATACAAAGATATGTTCGTTGCTAATTTCATTTAAAACAATTGAAACATTTACAAGCACAATGTACTATATATAAGAAAAATCGATAGGGTAAGCTATATATTATGCAAACGATTATAAACACATACCACGAAGTTGCTCCATATCATGCCCGTGTTTCATATCTGAAACAAATGCATGTCGTGCTTATCCAATTATGTTTTTGTTGTTTATTTCACGAAATCGATTAATCGTTGGAATTATGTTCCAGTAAATTAAACACAAAGAATGTCATGTACTTTATTTAAATTCAACCATCAACATGTTATTTGATGAATCCATTCACATATTATAAATAATTTCTTATTCAAATCTCAAATATCAACTGCCATTTATTTGCAACAGTAACTTAATCACTAAAATGACGAGTTACATGTATTCAAGTTTATTCAACTTCAGTTTACGCCATATGTTTTTGTAACTAAATAAGGTGTTTTATTTGTGGTTACAATATATTTAAAGTATTAACAATACATTTAAGGTACTCGGATGTTTTAGTAAAACACTTTTTAAATGACATTTTCAATGTGCGCTATATAGTAATTTTCGTCAATTTTACTTAAAAAATGCCTACTTTCGCTTTCGTTGTGGCACGGAAAGCCTCTCGATTGGCTCACTTTTCTGGCACGGGAAGCCTATTCGTCAATTATATGTAGCCGATAGCGTTAGTCCAAATAATTACGTTAAAAGTCCCCTTTCGCCTTTGATATTTACATCCAATATTCTGACATTTCAGTTTTTACTATTAATACTTTTAACAAGTATTAAACTCATTTTACTTTGAAAAATAACAATGTTAATCGACGACCAGGCTGCCCGTGCCATAAAAGTGAGCCGATCGAGAGGCTTTCCGTGCGAAAGCGAAAGTTGGCATTTTTAAAGTACAATTGACGATAACTACTATGTAGCGTACATTAAACGTAAAGTTTTGATCATACAGATGATATCAATGACATAAGATATTTGACATATTACGGAAAAGCTATGTTAAAAAGTCATCAAAATGGCATGTTTGCACGATTGTTCCACCACCCTCGTCATCATTCCATCTTCGATAGAGTTTGTGATAAGTGTTTGGACCTGCGGAATACTGTGAATCTGTAGCTAGATATATGCTTCAACTCATGGACCACCTCTTTTTATGCACAAATGTGTTTACGGGTTATCTGTTTTGTGAATAACAATCATCCATTTTTCATGTTTATAACAGAGAGGCAGCCGAGAATGAACAGAGAGGCAGCATTTCGACAGAGAGGCCACCGATATGCATCTACACCGTGTATATGCAGTTGCAAAACTTACTTGCATCATAACTGGAATTAACATATAAACTATAACTGTGTTTCATTTTAATTCCAGGGGCCTGAGTAACCTTAACTAAAGGTTTCAAACAAACTTGTAGATTTTACATCTGCATAAAATATAATGACATTACCGTAACAATAGTCCGTGCAGTTGTACGTCATCATCCTGCTAAAACAGTCAGTCCGTACATCTTCACAACGTCGACATCGTCTGTATATTACGTCACAAAATTGCGCTGATGTATCCCTAAAACAAACAATGTAGTTTTCCAATGATTGTACACACATTCAAAGGGGTTATACAACAAACGGAAAGTGCGCTTTAATGAAGATGCTGTTTCGTTTTGCCATTCGGCATAATGAACATTAGTAACATGCTTTGATACCTTTTATGAAAAAAATGACCACATGTTAATTTGTATGCTGGAACACATTCAACCTCGTACAAGTATACTCACGCGTTACATACATCAGCGTAGCAACTGTACGGCACTGCATATAGATTGCAAAAACAGTATCCAAACAAAATGACCAATTCTGTAACAAAGAGCATTAAAATAATATCATTATGCTATACATTTATTAAGTGCATCAGTGATTATTTTGGGAAGTAGCTGACAAACGTTTCAAAGTCCTGAGAGCATAATTCAATACACACTATTTTAATCAAAAAAGTACGTTGTGTTTTCAAAGCCATCAGATAATTATCCAGAAAGGTAAACATTTACCCTTTATGTATGCAACGTTTTAATTCCGCACTTTCTTGCAGATCTGCAAAAGGTCTAGTTACACGTAGGGTCTATATTATAGAGTTTTTGCGAAGGTGTCGTTAGAAGTTGACTTAAAGACTATCGCTTAAACTCGAACATTAGAATGCGAATATATTAGACGCACAAATGCCCAGTATGCTGGACTATTTATGGTCGCGAGCACAGCTGATTGGATGATATAAATAGGTACATAATACAATTAGAATATTTAACAGCGCTGAGTTCAATACGGGGATATAGTTTGATAAGTACGCAGCCAGCATACCATATTTGACAAGCCGTTAGGGAAGTCCAGTGTGAGTAAATTAACTCTTATTTATAAACAAATTTCTGTTACATAACCTTCTGTGTAACATAAGAATTATAATACGTCAATTATTTAAACCATTCATGTTCAATATCGTGGCTTATGAACAGAGAAAGTGTAAGTGATCTATGATAATCAAATAGGTCAAGGAAAATTGAAGTAGTGTTTTGTCCAGGCGCTTTCTAGTATTGCCCAATGTGGACCATTGTATACTCGGTTAAATAAATGATGAAAAATGCGCGTTTGAAATTAAATAATCGACCATTTGTATGTAATGAAATGCAGTCTATACCGTTTAATATGTTCAGTGTAAAATACAGAATGATTTTCCCGGATATCATGCCCAGTAATTATGCAAAAGTTTTGTATTGAAGCCGCTGTTCCAATAAAATAGAAAATAATACGCGTCAAAATTGAACAACAACGTCAAGAATGACTACATGAGATATAAGTTGTTTTTCTTGAGCAAAAATTTCAAAGAGATTTTGTTTTAAATCCGTTTAAATTGCTCGCTTGGTTTTATTTAATTTCGTTTTACATGAACTGCAATAGGTATTGTTTGAACAAGATGCACAATTAAAGGGGTCGTCCAACAGATTTCACGTTTTGGTAAATTCACAAAATTAAAAAAGTTGTTTCAGATTCGCAAATTTTCGTTTTAGTTATGATATTTTTGAGGAAAGAGTAATACTGACCATTTACCATGCTCTTAAATATCTTTTATATGAATCTTTTGATGATTTGAAAACCTGAAAATTATAAAGCGTCGTGCGACGCGAAACGATTGAATAATTTGGAAAGTTCTGTTGTTGTCGTTTTATTTTGGGATACTACGAGGATTGCTTATATAGGTAAGCATGAGCATGGATGGTCGAGAGGTCTAGGCGGTAGTCTTTTTACTCCAGGACACCAGGGGTCAGTGGTTCGAGCCATGTTGAGGCTTACTTTTTTTCCTTTTTTAAATTGTGTTATTGTTTTTTACTGGAGATTTTTAGTTCAAATGTTTAAATTTATCAATATAAAGCATTTAATGACAAGCTTCAATACATGCAAAAATCTGTTGGACGGCCCCTTTAAGTCGATGTTTTATTAAGGTTACGTTTGAAATTGACCGGAAATCTTCGAAAATATCATGTTAAACTCTGATAGATAAATATGAAATATGTTTGACGCAATACTGTTATATTAGCATGAACCACCAGGGCAGGGGAGGCAACTCGTGATGTCACAAATTGGCAGTGTACAAAAAGTGGTACTTTATTATCTAGCTTAACATGGGTCTAAATTACGTTTAAAAGCTCTTTTCTGATTGGATGAAACAGTCCGAAATCATACAATACATAACGTCAAGATATTTATCTTGCGGAACATTCAATGCCATGCCGCATGCAAGCTTTTAAGAAAGTAAAAATCGTAAACCAAAAAGTTTGTTGTTTTTTTTCGCGGTCATAGACAGTGTTCCTGGCAGAAAACAATGCAATATTACTTTTAAATCATTCATGTATTAGTTTCTAGCAAGAAAGTGGTAGAATATTTGTGTTAAATATAAGAATTTTGATTTAAACTTGTGTCTGCTACAATTTAACGAGTGTTTACGGAAATTACCGATTGTACACATGTATCGACAGACATATGCCAAACGACAGAGCAGCTTGCATATGTCAAGTTAATCAGCCTTGAAATCACAAATGTATCAAATGAGAATCAAAATCATTAATTTATAAACCAGTAAGAAACACCAATATCTTTGGGTGCAACCTTCGTATTTTGCGGAAACCGCGACACATTGTTTGCCGGAAACCGATGATCGGTAATTTCCGTAACCATATTGAAAATTTCAGCTGACAAGTTTTTGTTTCTAATGTTTTTCTCAAATATTCTACCACGAAATTATTGTATACCATCACACAAATGAATAACAAGTAATATTTCCTTGATTTTGGTGAGGAACACTGTCTATAAATGCTTATAAATACCCATTAAGGCTCAACTAAAGTGCATAAATTATTGAAAAATAAATAATATTTCAGTTTTTCGTTCCATCCGATAGTTTCATCAATTCCTATAGCTCAGTCACTCAATTATATTGGAAATTATTACCAATATCTGATAAAACTTGTATTATTTATTCTTATGTTGAAACTTCTATAACATAAATGTTTTGTCTTTTTATAAAAGTCGTAAATTTTATATTGATTTCTTTATAGTTTGAAATACATTTTGGAAAAGATCACGCATTAAAAATGAAATGCAAATAATTTATTAAATATTCCCTTTAAATCAGTATGTTGGTTTATCTGAAAATAACAATATCACTTCATTGAATTATTTAAAAGTTATAACAAACATAAAAATGTTTTCCGATCAAATGATTCACGACACATATAACAGATTGATAGGAAGATATGAACACACCAAGTTTGCTAGGTTGCCCGCCTGAAATGGTCATGTTAGTATGGAAGTACTTGATATCTAAATTTATTAGCCTTTGGGTGTTGTAAAGACATGACATAATTAAGGAAATGTCTCAAAGTGTAGATTTTGTTTTTCATTTAGTTTTTTTTTAAAGAAAGGCAACAAAACCCTTAAGTGGCTGTGAAGAACTTGTGGCTGAATAAAACTCAAAACGGCTATATGCTTGTTGAAAAAAATGTAAACATCATTATATTTGAATTTTCTGATTATAAGTGGTATTTTTGGTGAATAGGGGAGATACATTTTCAAGAATAAACAATATAATTATAAATGTTTTGGTGAAGTGCATGTCATCCAGTTTTATCATAGCACCAGTTTTGGTCTAAAAAATACAACATTCTTTAAAGTTCATAACCCCTTGTTGCTAAAAAAATCATGAAAAATAAAATTTTCTTAGTTACCTATTAAAACAAACATAAAATGCTTAATAAGACCCTATATATTATCGCTGCACTCAGTTGTCATCAATTACTTATGTTTTAAGAAATTATTGTTTCATGCTACTCATGGTACCATTTTTTTGACAGAAAATTAATTACATTATTTTAAAATGCGTAACCCCTTGTTGCCAAAAAATTCATAAAAAATATAATTTTCAAATAAATCCATTAAAACAATAAGAAAATGTCCTCTTAAACCTTAAATATTATTCATTGATGCAAGCATTTTACATCAATTATTTATGTTTGAAAAAATCATTGGTTCATGCTAGTTATATACTGATGTGATGCAATTTAACGTTGTCGATTCGCCAAAAAGTCATGCAGTTAGTTAGGAAAAGAAATGGAAGCCAGAGACTATCAACCGCATATTTATATGATAAATACATGAAAACCGTATTGCTTTAAAGGTCAATTAAGAAGCTAAGAATATTTGATATTCTTGGAAAATGTATACGGCTTAATAATACCTACATGTAAGAATACGCCAATTTTGTATATATATTGTTTACTATCACCACATGTTTTTTCATTTCAATCGATTATGCCGACCTATAACTATAATTTATTTAAGAATAAAATTATTATAATTTAAAATGCATATCTACATGTGCGAACATGAATACCATTGTTTTTAAACATTATATATCGAACAAATTAAATTAAATTATATTATGAATTTATTTTATAAAATTGAAAACTCTTTACCTAAATTATACGACCTCCACATTCCACTTGTTAGGCGCAAATGATAAGGTATTTATTACATAACGAAACTGAACTTTTCGTAAAGCAGTGAGAATTCCCCTATTTTTAGTAAAAACATTTCAAACGAAAGTAACCATAATTGACAACTCAAATCGCCTAAGGATGTAAATAGAAGCTTATAATGTGTAAGTTTTTTAATTAAATAAAAACTTTTGCAAAATTAAATCATCATTATTAATATAGCATATTACAAATTGGAACACTTTGACCAGAGATTGAACAGTATGGGGTTAATGCAACGGATATTATTAAAAACGCGTCTTTGTATGTAAAATCGTTATACATAAGTGTATAACAAACACATATTGCTAAATTTAATATATTTTTTATACTGTATTGTTTCTTTAAATATATCATTTTTAATTCAGCACTTGACGAGTCGAATAAATTAAAACCATTGATTGCGACAATATCATTATTATAACTAATTTGGCATCGATAGGTAAGGCTCTCAAATTGCAATCCTTTAATAATTTGCAGTAATACAATGTAAACAACTTTGACAAATAAAACAGTTCAATGATCGTTGAAGAAGATATGAATTAAAAATAAAATCCCGACACCTCAATTTATTAAGAATGACATCACTTTTTTACAAGACTGATTAATGTGGACAATTGTAAACCTATCCCATTCACCAAACAACCTTCCAATATTCGAATTTTAAATTGAATTGTGTTAACGTGAACCTGATCAAATCAGATGTCTCGTGCTTCAATGATAACAATGGTTTTCATCATTACTCAAATTGTGTATTAACAAATTTACAATACTTATTGCGTACACAATAGTTTAACGATTGTTTTTGCAATTTATTCTGCAATTTCTTCTGCAATATGATTCCCAAAATAATCATCGTGGTACGTCTTATTTTGGCATGTTGACAAGTTCCTGATATAACTGAAAGTACAATGGTTAGTTTTAAGTGTTTCATTTTTTGTCCTCTCTCTGCATAATAGTAGGCTTAATCGCGTCAAACAATAATCCGAATAACGTAAATAAAAGGTTAAGCAAACAATAAAGACATGACGTTCAACCTTAATTAAGATTTAACATTTTAAAAAGAAATAACATTTTCAGAGAACATACTGTCATCCAGTAATTTGCCTAAGAGGGGCGTTGCATTTTATTTTTCCTTTTCCATGAAGTATCAGTTTAATAAATATAATATATCTTACCCTTGACTTGTTGTCAAATAATTCAAAGTAAGATATAAGAAAATATAAATATAGCGGGAATTCAATTCTTTTTAGAGTGGTGTACACAAGCAATATATACACTTTTACAATTGGCTGTGTGAGAACATATCGACATACTAAAACTCTTTAGATAGTACACGGTGAATCCACTAAATCATTACTTATAAGGAGGTCAGCTTCATTATTTTAACTTAGCGAATGACGACAGGATTAGTTAATAAAACAAGAAAGAAAGCAGTATGCCCACATTTGTATTATTAATTCATTTACTCTGGTGAACATGAAACCAATGAGTATTTTTTATAAAGCAATTGTTGCTGCCTTCTGGGCATTAATGTTTTTTCAGTAAATGAGAAAACAAATATGTGTTTGGATCTACTTGATCCGAGATGAAACCAGGCAAACCTTGACATTTACAGTGCGTTATAGACGTGTGTGAAATTAGCCTATTTAGCAAGTTTAGCACATAGGTTAAACAATACATCATGTTTAGCCTGTTTAGCCTATTTAGCAGCCATTTGAACCTTATTAGACAATATTATTTATATATGAAATAACGGTAAGCTGAAATATACGTCCACTTTAGCTTATGTAGCCTATTTAGCAGCCAGTTTAGCTTAGTTTGCCTAATTAGCAAGCATATTAAATGAAACATGAAACAATCATCACATTTAGCCTATTAAGTAGCCTATTCAATATTATAAGCCTACTTAACAAGTTTATTTAATAGGTTGAAACATGAACCCTATTTTCCCTTTTAAATTGACAAAATTAAAAAAAGTCACAAATTTTCGGTTTAGTTATGATATTTGTGAGGAAACAGTAATAAGGAACATTTACCATGCTCTAAAATAGCCATTATATGCATCTTTTGACGATAAACAAAAACTGAAAATTATAAAGCGTTGCAACGCGAAACGATTAAATAATTTGGAGAGTTCTGTTGTTGTCGTTATATTTTGTGAAACTACGAGGATTACTTATATTAAGTATAAAATACATTCTTCATTTAATGAACACGGATGGCCGAGTGGTCTAAATGGTTGACTTTTACTCCAGGACTCCAGAGGTCAGCGGTTCGAGCCCTGTTGAGGGTTATTGTTTTTCTTTGTTGAATTTTATTCTTGATTTTTTAATGGAGCTTTTTAGATCAAATGTTTAAATGTATCAATATAAAGCATTTAATGACAAACTTCAAAACATGCCGAAATCTGTGAAAAGGCCCCTTTAAGCCTATTCACCAGCCTATTTAGCTTATTTAGTCAGTTTATTAAAAAGATTAAAAAAACCCCATCATATTCAGTAGTTTATAAATTATATTCAGAAAATTTAGACTAATTAGCAAAAATATTAAATACAATTAAATATACAGCCTATTTAGAAAACTATTTACGTCATTTTCCAGCGAGCGGGTATGCCCCTTTAAGTGCCCCTTTCGGACAAACAAGAGTTATGTAAAGTGTTTACAACAAATAGTCAAGATCGCAATATAGAAACGCATACAATATGAATATTATGAAATATGCTCTTAAAATGTAAACGTGTTAAGAGAGTTTTGAACAGTTATAAAGATTGGTATTAATTGTTTTCTTCTCCATTTATTTGAAAATGTCATCATAATTGAATCAGAGAGGTGGAATCAAAAACACAATGTCGGACTCGGGCAAGAACTTATTCGGATTTAAAATACTCTAAAATGACGTGTGTACAAAAAAGACTTTATTATTTTCCTGGTGGGTTCAATCAATACATAATATACATTGTTAACGTTTTACTTTGGCTGCATACGACTTAGATGCAATTAAACTTAGATATAGTTATTTTTTTGCATTAACGGTACTAATTTAATATGTTGCTATATATCGTTACTTTTTTGATGATTTTCTACGATAAAAGCTTACTATACATGCAATTATAATGACATCAAAATATACACACAATGGCCCCTCGTAATCTAGTGAAGGAATTATTGAGAATTATATCTAAAAATTGTTCAATATTTCATCACTTAGAATTAAAATACATGCAATTATACTGAATGCCTTTCCTTTTCCTGTTGTTATTCTTCTTTTCCTTCTGTCCGTTACTCGTCGGGTCCGGCGGCAAGAATGGAATGTGTGATATTAAGTACAGCCTCTCCCTGTTCGGACAGCTTCTTCTAACAAATCAAACGACCCGGTCATTCAGTAGTTGTTTGTCCTTGCAATCCTTGACGGTGTTCTTAATCATTCTAATAATTCACCTTTAGAAATGATCTTTAACTTTCATGTTAAGTTTAAATATGAATTTCCTGAAATTAATTTATCTTTGGGAAATTTGAATAAAAAATAAAACCACAAATTATTCTTTATTTTTATTAAATTGAAATAAAAGAAATTTTTTTTTTAGAACATCGGATGTTTTAAATAGATATGCAATGTATGACTTATAACTTAAACGACTTTTTATTTTGAAATTTGATAAATTGTCTTGGATTATTGCACTATTTTCTATAGTATGCATTGTTTTCCTAGTTGTTTGCGTTATCAACTAAAATATCAAAGAAATAATATAATAATTATTCTATTTGTTTCTTAATAACTTACAAAGATTTGTAGCACTTTTCAAAGTTTAGAATCATCTTGGAAAATGTATGATAAATTTTGACTGTTTTGTTGAAATCATTTACAGTCATTTCATCACCTGTTGTTAGTGACTACCTAATTTGTGTCTAAAAATCCATCTTAGACCAGTTTTCATTCTTATAATGCGTCATTTATTGCTCAGCAAATCTTAAGTTATCTAAAATCCGTACTGAGTCTTTTTAAAACTACATAATATTTTAATTAAATGTTGTTCATGAAAAACGTAATCTAATCCTATTGCAGTCAATGAAGTATCTTAGTGAAGTTCTTCCGCAAGTGAAAGTTATAACGAATATTCGCATAGCATAACACTTTTAAACAAAAGTTTGTCTAATATTATACATCACGCTGTCGCACATCCCAATAAAATATAAACGTGTTACGCCTATGATAAAAAAATATTTGCACGAGAAACATGTTCTTAGCTTTTAATGATACTACAGTTTCCTGACGAATCAAATTTATTTTCTACTCTACATGTCCATTTTGACAAAAGTTTACACTAATAAAATGGTCAGATTTTCAAACAAATTAAAGATTGTTGTTTTTCTACGAAAACTGCTTAAGTCAATTGGAATTACGGTTAAACGTATCTTTAACGCGTTTAATGCGTTATTTTATTTTAAAATGTAGTACCCTTACTACTGGGCCACTCCAACACTTTAATTGTTTATGAAGAAGATTAATAATAATGCTACTAAGGCGTACCAAAGTGGTGTGCTTAATTGATAAAAGTCATTTAATTTGCTCTTCTGTTAGCGATATTTTTGCTGAATTCGTTGAACATTGCTACATAAGTTGTACATAAACGAAAACTTAATGAACCCGGATGTTAAATATAGATTGGAAATATTTCGGTGTGTCATTGCATTCTCTTTTAAGTAAGGAATCATAAAAAAAGTAAACGGAAAAACTATATGTAGACCTCACACCCTATATTATTTTTTAATCTTCATGGGAACTAATAACTTTTTTTTGTGCAAAAAATCATACATGGATGAACAAATTACGTGTGTTATTGTCATTTCTTTTTATTACATATAATGTTTGTGATTAATATTGTTCATAAACATCCAAAGTACTTTACACCTTTATTTGCGGGTTCTTCCTGAGATGATTTACGACGACCTGGATTGATTACTTCACTGCGCTAAGTTCTTAAATTGTTTCAACAAGCAGCAATATACTAATTTCTTTCTTCGTGCCTCACAAAGAAGTAATTTGCTCTTTCTTGTTAATATTTTTGTTGATCACATAAAACATCATTTTTAAGAATGATAATATTAGTACTATTGACCAAAAGTGATTTTACTTAGTCATGTTTCTGCGAGGGCTACGCCTACTAAGAATCTTTTAATGCTCATTGTTTGATGACAGCAAAAGAAAATTGTTTTTCAGAGATTTTGATTTATTGCTATGTTTTCCTATTTGTAGATTCCACCGCCCAGTTCTCTAACAAAGTCGTGCAACTTTGACAGTAAAATCATAGCTTCGACTGTTGTTCCGTAACCCAGTTCCACTATCACAGGCTTGATACATATACGTATTTCTTGTTCAGTGCATCATAACTGCGGTAAAACTGATGCCGTTGCCTTGTATTCGTTAAACAAAGCTCATTTAATAATATTAAAGTTTGTGTTCGAATTAACAAGGCTTTCATCGTCTTCCAATTTACAGGTGTATATACAGTGTCTTAAAAATTTAGAAACCAAAAAACAAAAAATGACAATTCACATAATAAATCATTGATCAAAATGATACGGCTTGATGGTGGAGCATTTGGTGCAATACAAAAAAATTATTCTTATCAAAACATGAAAGTATTCTTAAAATGTATATCTTTACCCATTCCATGAGCCATAATCAAACATTTTAATGTCGAGGTTACAGTATTTCATGTTTACCCACGCAGTTAGAAGTTAAACTAAACATTTCAGTTTGTATTTGCTTAGCATGACAATTTATTAGTTGAAAGCCGTTTATCGGTTGTACGCAAACATATTGATTCCTTTTTTTATTATTAAGAAGTTAAAACTAGTTCATCTTGGCTATCATTGACAATTCCGGTACCGCATTTTTTGTTTCTCTTGCTAAAATGCGTATTCATCAAAAAGTTAAAAATAGAAATGTTTCATACGTTTTCGATTTCCAGTTGTTTCGGTCTTGTTATTAGATGGATTACAGCTTCATATCGTAGATCGTAAACTAATACTCAGTTTATCTCGATTACGTAATCGGGATCTCGACTGTATTCTTAATAATTTGTGATAATGGTGCACATGTCGTTGCATAAATAATAGTAGGTTATCATGTTAAGCATGTTCAGCATAATTATAATCATAACAATTTATTATCATTATAAGCAGGTTTAATTGATTAATTGCATTTGCCTGTGTTTCAGTTCTAAATATAGACGTAATTATTACAGTTTCGGTTTCCAGATGATTCGGTCCTATTTTAGGAGATTTCTTGAGTTAATTATAACATTACTCAAACATCTCGGTTAAATATTTTGGATGTTTCCATTTTTTCCAACATGTTCAAAGTGCTGTCAAATTATCATGAACATCATACATCTAAACACTTTATAAGTATTTATGGATTGCACTTCTTGTTTTCTAAAACGGAAATACTGAATATAATAGTAATATATGCAGTATATACATTGTATTATGTGTATTTATTCGTTGTTCAACAAACATGATAAAACTAAAAATACATTTGGCAGTTAGTATTGGGGTTTCTTTAAATCACAATACTTTTAAGACAAACATGATAATATAAAATCATCAGCTAAAAATTATAACTCAATAAAATATACTTATTCATGTTTATTCATGTTCATTCAGATATTGTTTATTTATTAATCAGAGTAAAACACTTAAAACGTCGTATGTCGAGGGGTATTACTTTAAATGTTGGCCTATTATAACACTCGTTTGTTTCTCAACTCAGAATATGATTTATTTACTCAGCTGAGCACTGAGAATGTCCCTAATTCCGCGATGCAACTTAATCTCAATTATTAGAAGACTCAAATGTTCTTGCTGAAACTCAGTATTTATTCCCACTTTAGCCTCACATCACAAAACATTTATAAACATAACGTTGAGCTTGATACTTAATCTCACTTTAAATATTAAGAATATTGAATCAAAATCAATTCAATTGATTAAGCCATAGACCTTGAAATAAAATACATGTAAATCAATACATATAGATGCAATTTGAAAGTGTGCTAAATTGTCATGTAATCTATAGCCTATTTAGTAAGTTATTTATTATTTGTCAAACGGTACCGTATACGTTCATTTCGACAAACGCGATTGTTTTAAAGTTTTAAAGCGCTAAAAGGCGGATTTCTACCTTGTAACGACCAGATATATTTTAATTGGCATAGATAAAATTAAATTTATAGCCTTGTTAACAAGTAATTTATTATTTTCAAACGGTATCGCTTTCAAAACCGAAAGTAGGATTTCTAGACGAATACGTCCATTACGACAAACGCGATTATTTTTAAGTTTTAAAGCGCAAAAAGACGCATTTCTACCTTGTAACCACCAGATATATTCTAATCAGCATAGATAAAATATGTATCTTATTTATACTTAAATTTACTATGCCAAATAAGTTGTGTAGCTTTAAGGACGCTCGGTATACTTGCCGTCGACACTCATCTGAAGGTCTTCTTCGCAACATACCGCTATTAACGAAATCTCAGTAAACAGTTTTGTCTTAGAATGCATTCATTCAAACCTGAAGTTAAACAGAATGTGTTCTATTGACCATAAAGATGTTTAAAATTGTTCTTATGATTTAACCAAAAGGATATCGTAATTTCTATTCAATTTAGTTTAAAATGTGCATTTAACGTATTTTAATACTGTAAATCTGTTTTTAATGATACTTTTTATTTAACATATTAGTTATAGTACAATCTCCGATAACCACATTTCCGTCATTTACGAGCATCTTAGAACACCTCTTATTTTTTATGTTAATCGCTATGCTGTTAACTGCACATGCAAAATGGAAACTGGATATTGGTTACGAAACTAACGAAATATATACTCAGACTGAAACTTGCGATTAGCAGGTTGTTGTTTTGTTTTTCAATATATTTATAGATTGAGTTGCATGGTGTCAGAAAACTTAATGATTTTAATTCGTGTTAATGTGAATAGTTAGTTTTTGCTTAACATCGTTTGAAAATACAAACTCTTTTTCCATATATGATATACTTACCACGGTCATACTGTAGAATTCTATAGAAACCGTAGTACATACGAATCTCAACGAAACTTTTTCGTGTTTTGATCCTTATTGTCGTGATAAGATATAAAATTAATACATTTATATAAGTTAGCATTTTTAACCACTATTATATGAAAACCTACATATAGTGCATGTTCTTAGGTAAACCAGACAGTAGGAGTTAGCACTGTCGTGTTTAAATGTTAGGTTATGATAATATAATGATTTACAACATTGTTCATCTCAATAAGTAGATATTTGTAGAACCCATGTATATAGCATACATGCTACTGATAATGTACGTACAAATTATAAGTCATATATATGCTACAACGTTTAATGTAAATAAAACGAAATAATAAAATAAAATAAATTCATAATGGCATGGATATAACAGATTTAGTTAATCGTCTTTTCATAACGAATGCTTTTCACCGAAAAAACATTATGTTGTACATATAATATTAAACGTATCTGTTGTAATTAATAAAACACACAAAAGATATAAATTAATTTAACAATACTATATCTGTCTAATTTGCAGTTAAAACTTATTGTATGTTAAATAATATTTCCCTTTTTGAGATTTGTATGTTAAATTGTGTATTGTTATTAAATACTGACAAAACATTTTTGAACGTATCAAACTAATTTCAATAATTCATAACTTATATTTCCAAGTTTGTTAGTCGCTTGCTACTTTATTTTGAAATAAACTTGTGAACACACAATCAGTATGACCTAAATAAACAAAAGCTGCTATTTCTTTTGGAACGCAATTAAAGTATTAACTCGTGAAATTAACTTATGTCAACAGTTAACAATTTTATTGATTAATAGTTCATTTTATGAAAAAAACCTTTAACTGCATTGACGTGAAGTATATGCATATTTTAAACACGGTATAAACTATAAAGGTACATCACGACTATATCCAGCTGTTTTTAGATAAATACATGTTTTGTGTCAATGTCAGCCAACTCAAAACAACCGCCTATTCAACTCAATGTCCAAATGGTGAAATGCCCCATGATTGTAAGCAATCTTAACATCCTCCCCCGGGTCACCTAGCTCAGGTTGAGTTACAATCGGGCTATCCGATCGAGCTTGTGTGTTCTCTTGAGATTGGTAAGGATAGTCCGATTCCAATCGCGAACTCGATGCACTGGTATTGGGGACTCACAGACGTAGTTGATGCTATCAGTGTGTTCATTTGGCTGATCTGGTATTCAACGTTATGTGTTCCCGTTCTGTAGTGGACTGCGTGTTACTGTCGTAGGATCTAAAATTTCATAAGCGTTTGGTACAGTATAAAGTAAGAAACTTGTTGTAGGCACAAAGCAGACTGATTATTTAACCGTTAATCATTCCATGTAACAACGCAAACGGAAATGTCAAACCTGAGCGCATAAAAACAAGATAGTTTCCCAGTATGCCATTACGAATCAATTGTAAACATGTTATAATTAATGTAATTTGGTATAACTGAATTTTGGTCTGTAAACCACATTTTGTCGTTTTAATGAGTAACAGAAACGCTCTCATTGAATGATTCATACGTATCACAACAGCGAATCGTTTTAGACCGTTTACCATGGATATTGTCTAAAGTAATCTACCCATCACCTGTTTATACATTGATCCTATTTATCAGTTTGACTTTGGCAGTTGATTACTAGGTATGCTGAAGCTAGTAATCGTGTTTGAACAGACTAGATGTGTTATAGTTTACGACGATTTTGACTGTAGGCCATACGTGTGCATTTTATAGTCAATATTATTGAAGTAACGCTGTTAATTTTTTTGTGAATTGTTTTTTTTATCTGTATGAAATTTTACAGTGGAATTCTAACATTCGTGAGTATATTTTAGGAAAAACCTAACTTAAGGTAAAGTATCCATAAAACAAATTGTTCAAACCTTAATTATTTTACCATTTCCGTCGTCTGGAACGTCTAAACTTTTGAAATATCTGTACTTTTAAACTTGTATCGTCAAATAAAGTCATAAAATTGTAAGTAATCCTTTAACCGGTTTGCTATTTGGAAATAAACTATTGGACCCCTAGGTTATTATAATTCACGAAAATCTCTCCCTATTGCGAATTTATGACGTGGGCAAAAAATTAAGGGTGAGAATCTAATCATACAGGAGCAATAAAAGAAAACACCATTTTATTTGCTACATATTATTACTTATAAAACGAGAGCTATGTTTGTGAAACACAATGCCCCCTACTGCGATTTGAAGCTGCACAGCAGCTATTTGAGAGTAAAATGTTAAGCCCAAGGCCCGTTTCTTCCTAAATTAAGGTTACAGTGACCTTGACCGTTGACCTAGTGACCACAAACCATGTTTGATTGTAGATCTCAATAAGATACATGCACATGGGAAGTTTAAAAAACATAGACCCAAGAGTTTTCATTTTATGAGCATGTTTAAAGTTTTGGGACAGACACACGCATACAATGACAGACAGACAGCCAAACAGACACTCAAAAAACAATATATCTCCTGATCATGCGATCTGGGGGCATACAAATAATAACAACTTGCCCCATTCAGTGTGCAAATAAATGTTTAAAATATTTTGGAGGTATAAAATATTTGCAGTTCATTTATCTTGACAATAGTGTTCCAAAGTTTGCGTTGTGGCTTTTATATAAAACTTATACAGTGCAGTTATGTGTTCAAATATTAGAATTGTATGTCGATATCTGTTGACTAAATGGATAATAAAAATGTTTATAACATACAAAAAGTCTATCAAATTTTCAACGTTCATGCCGGTGTTTTAGAAAAGCTCATCGCAATGATAAAAGTGACGAGCATATTATATAAATTACTCAGAGGTTGGTTTGCCCTGTTGTTTTTTTTTCATAAAATACTAATTTACGAACGATCGACAGTATATATTGTCATCATTCCGTATTAAATTACGTTTTCGTTTACTAGCGAAAGAGTCATCAATTCTCAATAAACATAACAAAATAAAAACATAAGTACGAGGAAATGAACCCGCAAATCTGTATCGCGTAAATACAAGTTCGTACATATTGTTAGTTTTATGTGTTAATGGTATTAAATACAGAACGTTACGCAATTCAACGGCCAATAATTAAGACGTTCGGCTTTCTTGTTTAATTTCATTTTCGCATTAATTAACTTTTAAAACTGCTTAAATCAATACAGAAAAAGATATGCATACAATCGGGAATGAAATTGTGCCAAATGTAGCCGTATACACTCCAATACGTTATACGAATAATTCCGACATCAGCCGAGATCGAAACAAGAGGTAGTTTTATACGAGTCCTCTTCCTAAAAAGCGCTCGTTGACCGTTCATTCCTGTAAATAAATACATTTATAACCGTGAACTACACCGACTTACTATTTTTTATAAACGGGTCGCCTTCAACATCTGTTGTTGCACCGTGGTTGTTGTCAGTTCCTGCTTGATATCGTTTGATCTTCATAATTAAGAATAAGTTCCTAGCCAGAGACAAAAGTAAAAGCACACACAGCACTAAGCTCAGTGTTGAGAAGATTTTCAATGGACCTGGAACATTTTGAAAAGAAAAACATTATATGTTTACATCCTGGCTGTATGGTCAAGAAAAAAACACCATATTTGAGTGGGAAGAGGTCTTTAACCGACCTTGTTCGGTAACTTAAAATTTTAACTCAAGTGCTGTGTCCCGATGTTTTCGGGTTGTTGACAGTTCAAACGTTTTCTTGTGTTTCTGCACATAATGATTGCGTACTTAGGATACATGTCAAAGAACTGTTTCATTTTATATCCGTAACACAAAAATTAGGCATGACTCACAGTTTCCTTGTAAGTAATTACATGTTTGTCATAAATTCATAACGCAGTTCATGTATACGAACCATAAGTAATGCACACGGATTGCGGTCCACTCCATTGTGAATTATTGCCACATCGCAATTGTCTTTGGTCATTGGGTGTATACCCCGACTCACAAATGAACTCTAGCGTGCCATTTATAGGTATATGTGTAAGGTTTATAGTGTTCCATGCTCTGGTGGACTTGGAATAGGACACCCTGCAGCTGATTTGGGTTAGTATGTTTGATTATGTTGAAAGTATTTACTCTTGGTTGGTTAAGTTATTTTATATGCTAATATTACCAAAGTGTTCTATACTTTGCTTCGTATTGCATGTAATATTTTCAGCAGAGATGTGTGTATGTAAAAAAACAAACTCAAACCATACATAATATGTTTCTGCAAATGTGGAATGGGAAGCGGTAGAAAAGATGAAAACGGTGGAATCGAAAGGAATGGGTCACGGTCGACTAAAAGGAACCGGGTGCGGTTGAGGAGGTGGTGGTGTTCAAAAGATCATTACTGGACACAAATCGGATGCTGTTGGCCTGACCACGGAATCAGCCACATGGCTAAATAACAATGTGTTTCTCATCGGCATTTGTGATTAGTTGTTTGATTTTGAATGAAGGTATCAGTTAAGATACACGTCTACAAATAATAATTACGTTCTATTCGTTAAGTTAACTCGAGACACATTTTATTTCACAATTGTTCAGTTTTAAAAATACAGTCTAAATCATTTCAGACTCTAATATTTGTCTTTGTCATATCGAACAAGCAACATGTACTTCAGTTGTATTAACACTGTAGCAGTTTCTTGAAGGATGATTGTATGCCTTCAACTTTAGTCATTTCAATTTTCACTTTAACACAACAAATTACAATCACACAATACTTTTAATCTATTAATTTTACATTAAAAATACACAAGGCAATACATACACAAGGGATCATTAATATATTACTTTAAAGGATAGTTTAAATTAAGTGTTAGATTGAAGTCAAAGTGCACGTTAAGGAATAATTTCAGAAATTTTATTAAGCAAGTCATTCAATATTTATGTATCACGTGTCCTTTTATAAATATTTTCAACAAAACGGAATTCAATTATTTCTTGATATAACATTTGACACTAAATGTCGTTTAAACGTATCGTTATGGCAACAGTTTAACTGTTCATTGCTTATAATTAAAATGTCTTTAATGTTTAATGCACACCTTGTTGCAAAAATATTAAACAGGTTTGCTATATAACAATGCACAAATATGTTTTGTTAATCTGGATTTCTTTGAGCGATTGTAAGAATGTCAACTTTCCTTTACACGTTATTCAATAATGAAGTATTTACCAAAATAATTTACAGGGACGTTTTCACAGATTTTGGCATGTATTGATGTTTGTCATTAAATGCTTTCATTTTGATAATTGTTAACATGGGAACTAAATATATCCAGTGCAAAATAAGAATAAAATTAAAGAAAACAAGTAATCCGCAACTGGGCTTGAACCAATGACCCTTGGAGTAAACGTCTAGCACTGAAACCACTCGGCCGTTCGTGCTCCGTGAGTGGTGTATTTTATACATAAAATAAGCAATCCTTGTAAAGTCACAAAATAAAACGATACCAACAGAACGGTCAAAATTGTTCGATCGTTTCGCGTCGTTTCGCGTGTGTAACTCTTTATAATGTTCAGGTTTTTAAATCTTCAACAATACGTATAATTGATATGTTTTCAGTATAACTGTTTGCTTGCAAATATCATGACCACAGCGAAAGTTTGCATATCTGAAACAATTGATTTCAACTTTGTAAATTTATCAAAACATTAAAAGGTCCCTGTACAAGTAAAAGAGTGATACAAGCAGGAAAGATATCATGTTTATTTAACGGGAAGTAACTAATTACAAAAAGTTTGACATAAAACAAACACAATAGAAAAACAGCACAAAAGAAGAAATACGCATAAACCAATAAATATTAAGAGATTTACGTATTGCAACCGTCAACACATTTGACATGTTACACCTTCGATATATTTTTCCAGTCGCGGTGCGGCAAACGCATATTGTAAAACAACTTGTATATGGGACATTCTTGGATAAAATCAGCACAAAATAATAAATGACTTTTTGCTTACAACAATAAAACAACTATGCATCACTCTCCCAACTAGAATAACGTCTATTCGCAACATTTCTTGGTAAAACCAAGTAAATATTACACACTGTGTTAATGCTCTATAACAAGAAAACAACTATACATTATTCTCCTAAGCAAAACAGACCAATCGCATTACTTTATATATTACTATACATGTTTGAAGACATTTTCTTAAATGTTTTTTTTAAAGATGCAGATCGTCTGGTCGCGTTTGTGTCGGAATATTTCATGGTTTTGCGAACGTCATTGTTTTTTTTTAATTGACTAATAAATTATCCTTCCGCAATAAATGTCTCAGCATTTTTTTAAAATACAGAAATATAATCCTGGAACGATTTGAGAAATAGCAGCTCAAACAGACATACCTGCAAACCGATCTTTGGATTCTTTGTAATGTTAAATTGTCTATAAAAGAGGTGATTTGCAAGCGATGAAATAAACATTTTCGAATTAGAACATAGGGCTATCGATGTTATAGAGAAACAATCCGTTATTGGCAATTAATATACAGATACAAGTATGCCGGTTTATAGAACTAAAACACATATACTGGTTAGACAATGTTACATATTGATTGAAAGAGATATTTTGTAATCGAACATATATTCAGACCCTATGATAGTAATACGGTTTATACAATATTGCTTGGCACAGTACGGCATGGAAACGTACAATATTAAAAGACATTTTTGTCAAGGAAATCACACAATCATAACACATATTCCATGTATCTGTAAAATATAACAAAAGATGGACACGATACCACATGGCATCGTACAATAGTTAAGTCAATCAAGTCATGTCAAACGATTGGAACAAAGAATCACATTCACTCATTGATATGTATCAGAACCAATGATAAAAATTGTGCGAAGATTTTAAATTAATGTACATGTATATGTTTTGTATGCCATATGGTTGAGTCCTTAAAAAGAAATATACACACTAAATGACACTGTCATAGTAAAATAATCAAAATCAAGTTTTTTGTTTGAAGTGTTGACATGCACCCGATGTTCATACTCTTCTCTTGTTGGGGTCTAACATTCTTAACGCCCGGCGTTTTGAGATCGGTTGCCTTCTTCTTGTATTGGGCGATTTCCACACCTGGTGCATCGTTGAATAGGTTCTACTTAATGAAAAATAACACGTTTTTTTATATTATGTTTTTTAGATACAAGTATAGGTTACTAGCGCGTTGTAATTTCCCAAACAAATGATTTAAGATCTAATGCCGTTGTTTAATAGTATCTGTTAAAGTGTGTTTTAAATAAAATAAATCGGGTAAACATTGTGTAACAGTTTTCAAAAATCGAAAGTAAGTTGTTATGTTCATCTTCTATGATATCTATTTCTAATGCGTTAACAAATTTAGAAAACAACGTTCTTTTTTATTTAATATAATCAACTATTATGTTATCTGAGGTGACATGGAAAATAACAATGTATGCAAGGGGAAAACACTTTGACAAATTTGAAGAAAAAAACACAATCATTAACACGTGATAAATAAAATAAACACATGAATCGAAACAAATCAGTTCAGCCAGAACTAATTTCCTAATGTAGACTTTAAAACACACACCTTCATCGCTGTCGCTTTCGGGTTCCACCTGTCTATTGGCTATGCTGATGTCGATGTTCCCATCCTTGTTCAAAGCGTCATCTCGCCCATTTCCTCCTTGACCTCCATTTCCGCCAAAAATAAACCCACCTCCGGCATCACCACCGACTCCGCGTCCTCCTCGGCCGTTTGCACAGCCACCGGGACCCCCGTTTTCCATTCAGAAATTTACTACTCCAAAACTGAAAATAATACGCAGATATTATTTTTTAATATAAACACAGTGAAACGTAAGCCATTTCCGAAGTCAGACACAATAAAAATCACAATAAACACGTGAATACGAAAAACAGGTTCCCCGCCCTAGAAAGGGACCTGCAGTAATTAAACATTGCTATGAAATTTGAAATATTTCCATAAACCGTTTTCGAAAAAAGGTGCACTTGTTAAAAGTGTGTTGTATATCTCTACTGCAAATCATTGCTTTTATTATACCATTACAAAACGTGAAACATAATTATAAGTCAATACACGTTGCATTCTTTGACAATATTATTAATCATTAAGAAGGATCAATGTGTATAACGATTTGATTAAATATGCACATTTTATATAAAGTTTGTAAACTAGGAAAGTTTTTATGACAGATAACAACACGTGAGTCATTAAATCTACGCATAAGATTAACTTACAAATACAACAATATCAACTTGCATGCCATGGTTTGTTTAAGAGCCACGTTTTCCAAATAGACTTTTGCAAACTCATAAGTGCGCCATCTCCAAATCATATGCACCTTTTAAAAGAAACAGGTAATTCCTAAAAAATCTCGAAAACAACAATAGTGATGCGTACATTTTGTAAAGTATATTTTTACCATTTAAAGAAACAGCTAAGCCGTAAAAAAATCTCGAAAACAAAACTGGTGCGTACATTTTTTAAATTCTAACAGGCGCGGTACATTGCAAAAGATAATTTATCAGCATACACCGATCGATAATTGATCGGATACTTTAGAGATATATTAGATCTTACACATCTTGCACGTGTGATCCAGACACATCTCTAAAGCATTATTTTCGAAACTGAAAGTACTTCGATAAGTTATAAATAGCGTTGAGTAAGTGGTGACTTATGCGGTGTGCGGTAGAGATATTTATAGATATTTTCTTTTTGCAATTTACTGGCAAGTTGCCAACTCAGATATTATCTTCAACTTTCGAGCGTGATTAAAACTTTATAAAACAATATCCTCTAATTTATCTTCATTGAGTTTAATAAAAATGTTATACCTGTGTATGCGTTTCACGCATTTTCGGTTTTTCCTTTTTTAGTTGCATTCCAGAGCTTTTCAAAATTATCAATTTGATGGAAAACTTATATTTATGTCGTTTAATCAAGACTTAACTCAATACCAATTAATTCATCAAGAGTAGGCGGTTATCTTGATAATTTTCCAGGCCAAAATGCCATGTGCGCCATATAGAAGGTAACATGTTTAAACATAATTAGTAGTACAGGTGGTTAACGTGTGGCGGCTATGATATATATGATATATATATATATATAACAATCTTGTTCAAACGTGACTTGTATTTAATTTAATTAATTTAATTTAATAAAATTAAACACTATGTAAACATGTAAAAGAAAAACAGGATTTTTGTGTTTTCTGATCATAGAACGGAACGTCATTTGGACGAAAAATCGATTGGCTGATCACAAATGTTATTACAATTTGATTATGATAAACATCGCATTAAAAGTAAAAACAGAAGCAGTTCAGATGATGTTCTCAAAACCGTTCAGACGTTGTACTCAAACGAAAACCGTTCAGACGATGTACTATTTTCCAAATTCCTCGCCACCGATCTTAAAAAGCTAAAACAACGTGCAAAACCTGTTCGAAATATTCTAAGAATGTTATCATAACAACGGAATAAATGCAACATGTTTTGCTTTATAACATTATGTTGTATTTATTTCGTATTTATTTCGTTGTTTGTCATGTTTCGTTGTTTGTCATTTTGAATAGCAAACGCGTCAAACTAAAGTAATGTTCAGACGATGTACAATTTTCATTGTTTATTGTTCCTGAATGTTTGAGAAAACTACAGCAATCTAAGAAAAACGACAAATACCAGAGTACATAAGGCGACTCAGCGGGTACTCTGCGCATATTATCATTTATTTTGATATAATAAAAATATGAGAATACCTTGATTTTCCTCATTAAGAGAGAGCTTGTTCCGCCATTTTGTGCGTACGATGTACTTTTGTAATCACGTGATCCCCCGCAGTGTGATTCTAAGACAGCATTACTCGCAGAGAAACATAAACACCGCATTGAGTTTGTTTAATCACTATATAACGCAACATTTAAACCACTCGCTTGTTCTGATGACACGCATTGATAATACCTTTGTATTCGTGTAACAATTGTCAGCTGTCAAGTGCATCCTCCCCGTAACACGAAAGATATATTATATAATAACCAGAAAAGGCGGTTATTGTGAAAATTGATATAAACGAAACGATATGGTGATGATATGCAATAATTTCGCAACATGGACTGGCTTTACACCATCGTGTGAAAGCCAACCAACGCTCTCATGTAACCAACGCACGCACGCAAGCACATTTAAACGTAAACAATACTAACAATTACGATATATAATACATTTATATGTCTACGCTTTTCATAATATCTTCTCTGTGTCCGAATTTACCAAATGTTAAGATATGGATAACGAAAGGTGTTACTTGAGGTTAGTACAAAGTATAACTACATTATTTCACATGTAGATCTAACATATGTACAATAAAATATATTTGATATATGGTTGCAATACATAAGTTCGATTACAATTTGAAGTTATTACACATATCTAATTACATATAAACTATAAATATTTGCAAATACAATAACCTAGTATTTAACTAGAAATGGCGCGGCAGAGGCCGACGCGTATCCCCACGCCGCATGTTTGACCCAGGGGGCGCCCCAGGGTTGGTAATTGGGCCTTGCAGAGTTGCGATTGACCGTATTGTCATAAGAGATGTTCATTATCAATTTGAAGTAAATCAGTGTATAAATGAAGAAGTTATAGTTAAAGGCAATTTTTGGTGGGCGTGGTCTATGTGGGCGGGCATGTGCCAGGGTTGGTAATGGGGCCATGCATAGTTGAGATTGACCGCATTGTCATAATAGATGTTCAGTATCAATTTGAAGTAAATCGGTGTAGAAATGAAGAAGTTATAGTAAAAGGCAATTTTTGGTGGGCGTGGCCTATGTGGGGGGATGCCCCGGGGTTGGTAATGGGGCCATGCATAGTTGAGATTGACCGTATTGTCATAAGAGTTGTTCAGTATCAATTTGAAGACATATGTGTAGAAATGAAGAAGTTATAGTAAAAGGCAATTTTGGGTGGGCGTGGTCTATGTTTGCGGGGTCGCCCCAGGGTTGGTAATGGGGCCATGCATAGCTGAGATTGACCGTATTGTCATAAGAGATGTTCAGTATCAATTTGAAGTAGATCGGTGTAGAAATGAAGAAGTTAATGTAAAATAACATTAAAAAATGAGTGAAAATCTCTGACCCGGCCCCACCCCAACCCCCATAACTTTTGACCCAGGGGTCAGATCAAAATTCTAAATAGTGCAGGGTCGCACATATGCTCATAGCTACCATGTGTGCAAGTTTCAAGGTTCTAGTGCTTATAGTGTAGGAGGAGATAGTGGCCAGGACGGACGGACAGAAGACAGACGCTTTTCAAAAAGCGTGGGGATAATAATAAGCGTATGTATTGTTGCTGCGAAATGTATAATTACTTTGTTTAATCATAAACTATTTAATATATCAACTTTGTAAACAATGAATGCTTACTATGTCCACTTGGGCTTTTGGTCGTCTTGATGAATTGTATAATAAACATGTTATAAACTTATAAAACTTGTTAAAAAGCGTATTAAACTTCGTAAATATTTCATTGTGCTAATGCTACATATGTCAACACATCAATAATGAACACACATTTTAAATGTTTGCATACTTATCGACACGAATTGCGCTTTTCTGTATACAATAACTTATTTATGTATTCATTTTCGGCGATGTAGTTATTAGTATAATAATTATTTTCATAAAGTGCATTAAGGTTTGGCTTCGACGGACTCCTTGATACAAAAAGTTCATTACACAAAGCGTCGAAGAAACATGTTTGATCGCAACAAACAGAGCCGGTAACGATTTTATTTGTTTATGTTAAACATTTAGTTTGCAATTACGTATAGGACTAAAATATCACAACGAAATCAACATATATACTTCTTTCTATTTCTGTATCAAACATTATTGATTTTACTATACATTGTTTCAATACAAAATAAACGTTCTGATACATTTAATAGTATATGTTTGCTATGTTGTATAAATGATTTAAATATGGACAACCATCTTCAGTTTCGTTCTCAACATGATGTTCAAGAACGTTCTACCATTAAAAAGGAAAAACCGGTGTTTTGTTGTTCTGTTGCATACAAAGATTAAATTATAAGATTAACTGATGTTACATTGTGGACTTTAAATTTAATTCAATAATATTGATTTCATATTAAGGAAGTACGCGGAAGTTTAGTTTCACGCAAATATTTTTTTTACTGAAACACCGGTTGCGATATAAGTGCAATCTATTTCGGATATTTGGATAAAAAAGAATGTAAACAATGTAAGAACGAAAGAACAACAAAACATGCTTAAAATGAACGCAAGGTACAAAAACTGGACAGTTTTTGTCCATGAAAATGAAATACCTTTGATATGCCCCTTTAAAGGGGCCGTCCAACAGATAAAGCGTCGTATCGACGCGAAACGATATTTTGGGAAACTACGAGGATTGTTGTATAGGTAAAAGATACATCCGCTCGCAATATGAGCGTTGAGTGTCGAGTGGTATAGGCAGTAGGCTTTTTACTCAAGGAATCCAGGGGTCAGTGGTTCGAGCCCTGTGGAGGGTTATATTTTTTCCTTTTTTAAAAATAGTATTCTTGTTTTTTTTACTGGAGATTTTTAGTTCAAATGTTTAAAATTATCAATATAAAGCATTTTAAGTATTTAATGACAAGCTTCAATACATGCCTAAATCTGTTGGACGGACCCTTTAATATATTGTATACATCTTGTTTTCAGTTATTTACTGTATTATTGTTCTTTTACTCATCTTGCTACACATAATTTGTGTTTTCATTTACATTTAAATCTACATTTTCATTGGCATACAGCAATACGTGTACTAGTATGTTTTTTGACCTGTACCATGTACATGGTTTTCACTGTGTTTTAAATTGCATTTTAATACCTTCCGTAAAACAGCATTTGTGAACAAACGACAACGGTGACCTACTGTTTTTTTTATATTTGTATTAAGTTATAACTCATTTAACATTTAGGTAAATGTGGAAAAAATCTAGGTGCAGGAAGGCATTTAAAAAAAATGACTTTGATGAATTTTATTCATTTTCATATGTGACATTCTGTTGTTTTTGTTTATGTTTAAAAATTGATAAAAAAAACATAAATGAATAAATTCATGTTTTTTTTTTAAATTTACAGTCTAATTAAATCAGTAACACGTATTTTGTGATAAATAGAGGTTGTTTTCAACACTTTTCTCATTAATTTACTCTAGTTTTTATGTTATTACCTTATTGCTGAAATGTTCTTGTGTTAAAATATGCTCGTTGTTCAAGTGCGAATAAAAAATGAACAACAACGGTGACCCATGATTTTTATTTTATTTTTCTATCCACAACAGATGGTTCTACCTAAATAACAAAACTTATCAAATTCTAAGTGTAGCAAAATTTGCATTAAAACTGCCGCGTACGTCCTTAATAAAAATAATACGTGTTCTGTCTTAAGATTAAACTTTTATACACATTGTTTCAATGTTGGAAATGCTTTCAGTGATAATAATACAACAAACCTACTTATCACAGGTGGTAAGCGTGAAAATAATTAATAAAAACATCATTTTGAATGAAAAATAATTAAATTATAACGAGAAAAATAACTTCTCTGAAAAAAACACACAATCAAATCGATAAATATAACCAGGTATTAAACTAAAAATGACCCGAATGATTGCTGCAAAATTGATGAAGAAATGGCTGTTCAAAGAGATGCACGTATTTCCGGGTCATTTTGGGTAACAGTTGAATACCTTGTTATATATATATATATATATATATATATAAATATATATATATATATATATATATATATATATATATATATATATATATATATATATATATATATATATATATATATATATATATATACATAGTGCCAGTAACGCGGTCTCTGTAGTTTTCAGACTATACTTAAGGGGTCAATATTAAAAATATATATTTCATAGGGATTTTTTTTTCAAAAAAGTTGATTTTTCGATATAATTTGATTATTTATCATTCGAAATTATGTTTTCACTAATAAATATCATAGCCACACGATAACCACCTGTGATCTTGGCATTCATTACCAAATGGGTGGTACGGTGGTCGAGTGGTAACACTCTGGTCTACCATTCCAGAGGTCCCCGGTTCAATTCCCGGCCGGGGCACTGGGAATTTCTGACATGCTTCAAGTGTTTTCCACCCCACAAGAGATGTACTGGTATGAACCCCAGGTAATTCTCGCGTGTATCGTTGCTCTTCACTGAGCACGTAAAAGAACAACTATTCGCAAAGAGCTAGGGTATCGCACCCGGATTCCTTGTATCCCAATACTGTCTCTTCAGCAAAAACCAAAGGACCCAATTGGAAATAAGTGCTTGCACTTTCATGGGTTATTATTGACTGCAAGGTCAAAAGAAAAACACACAGATCCTGTACCGATTTTTTTGTTTATCTTGTTAGAATGCGTAATCATCAAAAAGTTAAAAATAGACATGTGTCATACTTTTCGGTCCTATTTTTAGATGGACTACATAGCTAAATATAGTATATAGTAAACTAAAACCCAGTTTATCTCGGTTACTCAAGTGAATTTCCGATTGAATTCGTTAATTTTTTATAATCGTTATATAATAAGACAGGTTATCTTGTTAAGCATTTTCAGAAATGTAATCATAACAAGTAATGACTATTATAATGTGTTTTATTTCTAAATATAGTTTCGGTTTCGGTTTCTAGATGAATCAGTCCTGTTTTAGCAGGATTCTTGAGTTAATTATAACACTACTCAGACATCTCGGTTAAATATTTTGGATTTTCATTATTTTTTCAACATTTTCAAGGGCAGTTACACTATCTTGAACATCATACATCCAAACAATGTATGCGTATTTATGTATTGCACTTTCTTGTTTTATAAAACGGAAATAGTTAATATAATATTCAAGGGGCCTTTTCACGTTTTTGTAAATTGACAACATTGAAAAAAAAATGTTTCAGATTCGCATATTTTCGTTTTTGTTATGATTATTTGCGAGGAAACAGTAATACTTAACATTTACCATGATCTAAAATATCCATTATATGTATCTTTTGACGATTTGAAAATCTGAAAATTATAAAGCGTTGCAACGCGAAACAATTAAATAATTTGGAAAGTTCTGTTGAAGTCGTTATATTTTTTGAAACTACGAGGATTGCTTATATAAAGTTAAATATACATGCACTCATAGCATAGGCACGGATTGTCGAGTGGTCAAGGCGGAAGACTTTTACTTCAGGATTCCAGGGGTCAGTGGTTCGAGCCCAGTTGAGGGTTACTTTTTTTTTTATATTTGTATTCTTTTTTTTACTGAAATTTTTTGGGTCCAATGTGTAAATTTATCAATATAAAGCATTTACTAACAAACTTTAATACATGCCAAAATCTGTGAAAAGGCCCATTTAATATATGCAGTTAATAAAAGTGTAGTATGTTATGTATTCGTTGTTAAATAGACATTAAAAACTAATAATACATTTCGCAGTAAGTATGGGGGTTGCTTAAAATCGCAATGCTCTTTAGACAAACATGATTATATTAAATCATCAAATAGTATTTATAAATCAATAAAATAGTATATTTTTTCAGATGTATTCATGTTCATTCAGGTATTGTTTATTTATTAATCAGAGTTGAAACAGTTGAAACTTCTTATGTCGAGCGAAATTTTATAGCTTTAAATTTGAGCCTATTATAACAATCGTTTGTTTCTCGACTCAAAAGATGATTTGTTTACTCAGCTGAGCACTGTTTTTACTCAACTAAGCAGTGCGAATGTTGCTCATTCTACGGTGCAACTCAATCTCAATTATTAGAAGACTCATATGCTCCTGCTGAAACTCAGGATTTATTCCGACTAAAGCCTTACAACACAAAACATTTATGAACATGAAGTTGAGCTTGATACGTTATGTCATCTTAAATATTAAGAATACTTTATCACAATTGATTCACAATTTCGACTTATGAACGTTCGTAGTACTTGCCCTTGTAACGCATCTGAAGTTCTCCTTCGCATCATACCGTTATTAACGAACTGCCAGTATATAGTTTTGTCTTAAAATGCTTTCTTTCAAACTTCGATTTTAACAAGATGCGCAATATTGACCATTATGATGTTATAAAGTGTTGTTATGATTTAACAAAAATAGACTATAGTAATTTCTATCAAATTAAGTTTAAAATGAGCATTTGACGTATTTCAATACGGTAAAACTTTGTTTAATGATTCGACTTATTTAACAAATGACTTATAGTTCAATCTCATTAACCACATTTCAGTTATTTACGATCATCTTAGTACACCTCTTATTTTTTATGTCAATCGCTTTGCTATTAACTGCAAATGCAATATAGCAACTGGATATTGGTAACGAAACTAACGAAATATATACTCAGACTGAAACTGTGTTGGAGATAAGTAGGTTGTTGTTTTATTTTCAATATATTTATGGATTATGTTGCATGATATCAGAAAACTTCATTATTCGTGTGCATGTAAATTTCGGGTCATTTTTGGCTAAACATCGTTCAAGAATACACACTGTGTTTCCATATATGATATAGTTACCACGGTCATACTGTAGAATTTTATTGAGATCGTAAGACATAAAAATCTCAACGAAACACTTTAGTTGTTGGATTCTAATTGTTGCGATTATATATAAATTAATAAATTTATACGAGTTCGAATTTGTACCACTATTATATGAAAACCTACATATAGTGCATGTTCTTAGGATAACCAGACATTAAGGGTTGGCACTGTCGTGTTTAAATGTAAGGTGATGATTATGTTTAGAGAATAACAGGCCACTGTCCACTCGTTTTGTAATATATCAGACGAGGCTTAGAATAATATAATAGCCGAGCCGTTATTTTATGCGTGCCGAGCCTGATATATTACAAAACGATGGGAGAGTAACCTGTCTTTCTGTTAATCATACCACATTTTCCTACCATTCTGCAAAATAATCCATTTTTATAACAATATACGGGTCCCCGCTTATTTTGCTGATCCGGCTTTTACACGTTGGCATACATGTAGCAACGGCGTTCGAAAAGATGACACGAATAATCGCTTATTTTAAACATCGTATAAACAAAAACAAGTTGTTTGCACTATGAATGGGAAGAGTACAGCCGCTTTAATTATAAACGTCTTGAATTGGAGATCAGGAATGGACTGTAGTGACAAATTTAATTAAAGAACACTGTTCACCGAACAGAGACGCCATTTTGGAGATGTGTATTGAAATAAACATTTAGATGATGGTGTCAATATTTACATAAGCGTGTTTAATCGTTTGTTTAAAAAGTTGAAGATTAGCATAAAGTTATTAAAGTTATCATTTGTCTTGACTTTCTGTGCAACACTCGCGAGTCCAATGACTATTTCGGTATTTAAGATTTATTGTCCAATGGATGACGTCATTTAACTTCTGTAGTGCGGGCTGTGATGATTAAAAAAACGTTTTTGTGATTTGTGACTTAAACTTTAAAAAATGTACGTTCTTGGTATCAAATTGTTTGTTGTGTTGAACCTGATTCATGTTAATAGAAATTGTTGACTTTATTACAAATCGCACGTTACTCCAAACATTGACTGATATAAGAACTTGCTGTTGACCATGATATATTTTTTATATCAGGCAATGTTATATCAGGCAGATATCAAAGCGATGGTATGATACATAGAGAATACTAGGTCGGTGCCGAATAAAGCAAAGTTTATTTTGCGAGGCTTAGAAAATCTGAACCACGAGCCTTGGCGAGTGGTTCAGATTTTCGTGCCGAGCAAGATAAACTTTGCTTTATTCGGCATCGACCTAGTATTCGATTTATCCCATCAATTTTCTTAGTCGTAAATTATTTCTTTAAACATAGAATAGGAAAATCGAACTAGACGGAAAATCCCAAAGATATTTTAAGCAAACATTGTTTCATTTTTTTAATCGTGTCGAGCCTAATACATTACAAAAAGATCAGTAACCAACCTGTTTTTCGTTTATCATACCTCTACGTCCCCGATTTTTAAGAAACAATGAAGAAAAAAAGACACTAAACAACTGCATCTTTAGCGTGAAACAACATGCATTGTGTCGTATGACGTATTAATAATGACGTCACGAGTACGCGCACTTAATATTTGTAAATAATGTTTATTTGCTTTTTGAGTTGCATTATGTGTAAAAACTATATTACATCTTGGTATCAAATTGTTTGTTTTGTTGAATCTGATTCGATTTTACTAAAAATGATTACTTTATAGTTGATTCCGAGTAATATGAACATTCTTCGCCGCGCGTGACAGCTATATTTCAGCACTGCTGAAATAAAGGTAAATTTATTCCACAGTGGTTTATTTCGACAATGCACGTCTGATGATGGGATAAATAGAGAATACTAGGTCGGTGGCGGTGCCGAATAAAGCAAAGTTTATTTTGCGAGGCTTAGTAATCTGAACCACGAGCCTTGGCGAGTGGTTCAGATTTTCGTGCCGAGCAAGATAAACTTTGCTTTATTCGGCACCGACCTAGTATTCGATTTATCCCATCAATTTTCATAGTCGTAAATTATTTCTTTAAAAATAGAATAGGAAAATCGAACTAGACGGAAAATCCCAAAGATATTTTAAGCAAACATTGTTTCATAATTGAAATCTTGTCGAGCCTCATACATTACAAAAAGATCAGTAACTAACCTGTTTTTCTGTTCCTCTACGTCCCCGATTTTTAAGAAATAATGGAAAAAAAGACACTAAACACAACTGCATCTTTAGCGTGAAACAACATGCATTGTGTCGTATGACGTGTTAAAAATGACGTCACGAGTACGCGCACTTAATATTTGTAAATAATGTTATTTGCTTTTTGAGTTGCATTATGTGTTAAAAATATATTACATCTTGGTATCAAATTGTTTGTTTTGTTGAATCTGATTCGATTTTACTAAAAATGATTACTTTATAGTTGATTCCGAGTAATATGAACATTCTTCGCCGCGCGTGAAAGGTATATTTCAGCACTGCTGAAATAGAGGAAAATTTATTCCACAGTGGTTTATTTCGACAATGCACGTCTGATGATGGGATAAAATGATTTACAACATTGTGCAAATCAATATGTAGATATTTGTAGAACACATGTAAATAGCATACATGCTATTGATAATGTGCGCACAAATTATAAGTCATAAATATGCTACAACGTTTAATATAAATACAACGTAAAATAAAAATAAAGTATAATTCATTATGGCATGGATATCTCTTCACTTGCTATCAAATTTTGTTTTCATCAAGCTCTCTATTTATAAAACATTGCGTGTACATGTTGTCATTTGACAGAGCCTGCCCTTATCCGACTTCAAAAATGAGTGTAAAATTATTATTTAATGAAAATATCCGTTATAATTGCCATTTGGTGTTGCATTTTAGTTTTCTAATGAGCAGTTATGGTTTGAAAAAATTGTATTTATATGAAATTTAATAAAGTTCTTGAGGCATAACAGATTTATGTAAACGTCTATTAATTACGCATGTTTTTCACCGAATAAAAACATTATGCTGTACATATATTAGTACACGTATCTGTTGTAATAAATAAAACCCACAAAAGAGATAACTTTATTTGAGAAAACTGCATATGTCTTATTTGCAGTTAAAACTTAATATATGTTAAATAATATTTCCGTTTTTGAGAGTTGTATGTTAAATTGTGTATTGTTATTAAATAATGACAAAACATCGTTGAACGTATCAAACTTATTTTATTAACTTATAACTTATATTTTCAAGTTTATTAGCCGCTTGCTACTTTTTTTAGAAATCGACTTGTGAACACACAGCCAGTATAACCTAAATAAACAAAAGCTGCTATTTCTTTTGGAACGCAAATAAAGTATGAACTCGTGAATGCAATTTATGTCAACAGTTTGTATTTGTATTGATTAGTAGTTCATTTTGAGAAATTACGTTAAACTGCATTAGTGTGATGTATATGCATATTTTAAACACGGTTTCAAACTATAATATTGCATAAACTCTATCTATAATGCCCTCTGGCGGGGTGCAGAAACTTGACCAAAGGAGGGCTTGAACTGGAGAAATCGTTTATTAACAAGGCGATTCACGTGCCGTTCAAGTCCTGTTATTTGTTTTTCATGTCCATAATCTGGTGCACGCGCAGTTACTTCCCTTCTCCAGCCTTCGACGACTTTCCAAGCATAAATGGGGAACTGAATAAGCACCAGTTTCCTCATGCATGCAGGGATAATGGCAATGACTATTTCAATCCACTTTTCAAATTATACCATCTGCACTCTCTTGACAACAGCTTTATTTCAATGAAGTTAAGGTTATTTACTCAACAATTTCAAAAGACTGTGATGTAAATGTGTTTATGTACCTTCAACGCTCCTGCTGTAAATTCCAAAATAATTCCTCATTTCTTTTTTTGCGCGGCTGCATTTTAACTTTGCATTAATCCACTGTTTAAAACACATTTTAAATCGAAAACTGCCTATCCGAAGGTAAAGGATCGTCATTTCGGACGATGACCGAGTGAGGCATATGTAAAACACAACCTTGAACTGTATTGAAATAATCGAATTATGTTGTCGATGTCGAATGACAAGACATATTGTTTTCAATGTTATTTTAATTTATTTGAGTATGTGTGATTTGTTTATGCAATAATAGCGAAAATACACATTTTCTCGGACATGATCATCTGAGGGCGCTCTCAAAATCCGTACCTGCCCTCGTTCTGCGCACTCGTGCAGGAACGGATTTTTCGAGCGCGCGCAGATGACCATGCCCTCGAAGACGTGTATTATCGCTATAAAGGTACATCACGATCATCTTCAACTGCTTTCAAATAAATACATGATTTAGGTCAATATCTGCCATCTCAAAACAACCGCCTATTTAACTCAATGTCCAAAGGGTGAAATTCCCCATGATTGTGAGCAATCTTAACATCTTCCCCTGTGTCTCCTAGCTCAGGTTGAGTCACAATCGGGCTGTCCGATCGAGCGTGTGTGTCCTCTTTAGATTGGTAGGGATAGTCCGATTCAAATCGCGAACTCGAGGCATGGACTGGTATCAGGGACTCAGAGACATCGTTGATGCTATCGGTGTGTTCATTTGACTGGTCTAGTATTTTACGTTCTGTGTTCCCGTTGTCTAGTGGATCTAAAATTTGATAAGTGATTGGTACAGTTTGAAGTAAGAATTTTTCTGTAGGCAAAAGCAAACTGATCATTTTACCGTTAATCATTATATTCAACAACGCAAAATAAAGTGTCAAACATGAGCGCATAAAAACAAGATAGTTTTCCTGTATGCCTTTTCGAAGCAATTGTAAATCATCTTAAAATTAAAAAATAATTTGGTTTAACTCAATCATATTAGTATGTAATCCAGATTTTGTCGTTCGCTCTCATTGAAAATTCAAAGGTATCGCAGCAGCGGATTGTTTCAGACCGTTTTAAAAAGGATACTGTCTTAAGTAATCCACCTTTCACCGTTATTCACTTTGATCCTTTTGATCAGTTTGACTTAGACAGTTGATTACAAGGTATGGTTAATCTTGTAAACGCGTCTGAAAAAACTAGATGTGCTACAGTGTACTCGACATCATATAACATATGAATATACTGGTGGTTAGCTATACGTGTGCATTTTAAAGTTTTTATTATTTCGTGACGCTGTTAATTAATTTGTTCATTTATTATTTTTTTTAACATTTACCGGGCAATACGAACATGCATGAGTAAAATTTGTGGAAAAACATAGTATAAGGTAATCTATCCATAAAAAACACCTAAATTATTTATTAATTAACAATGTCTTGAACGTTTAAATTATTGAAATATATGTAATGAACGTTGATCGTATAATAAAGTTATTAAATTTTGAGTAATCTTTTACCGGCTCTCTTTTTGGTAATAAACTCTTTGAACCCTGGGTTATTTAAAGTAATGGCAATATCTCAATATTGCAAAATTAGACCTTGGTGTTTGACAACTTAATAAACACTTGCAATCACACAATACAAGAACAATATAAGTATTAGCCACGCCTCTAATGAAAATATGCACATATGCTTTTCTCACAGACACAAAAAGGACGCACTCGAATAAGATATATATATTAGGTAGAGTAAGCAAAAACGTTTCTTAGTTATGTCATAATTAGTTACAATTGACATAAAAGTATATTCCTCAACATTAACGACATGTTCGAAGCTATATACTGCAATAGTTAAAATACATTATCGTTTACTCTATGAAGAATCATCAGTACTCCATAAGTCATAACAATATAAACATTCGTAGAAGGAAATAAAACTGCGTTTTGTTATCGCACAAATACACATCCATACGTTTATTAGCAGTATTATGTGATAATGGTATTTACTATAGACGTTACGCAGTTCAGATGTTTTAAATTATTGAGTTTGGTTTTCTTGTCATATATCATTTTCGAATTTATTTTCTTATTTAAAGAATCATTAAAAAAAACATATAATCTTCAATCAAGAACGATACTTGTAGAATACAATAAAATTTCCCGAACTGTGCCGAATTTAGCCGTATATACTCGAATACATTCTACGATAAATGCCGACATCAGCTGTCATCGAAATAAAAACGGCAGTTTCCTGAAGACCGCATGTTGACTTTTCATTCGTGTACTTAAACAAAATGTATTATCGTATACTACACCGACTTACTTTTTTGTATGCACGGGTTTCCTTCAACAGTTTTGTTTACACCGTGGTTTTTTTCAGTTCTTCCTTTATATCGTTTGATCTTTATAAACAACAATATGTTCACAGCCACAGACAAAATTAAAAATACACCCATCACTAAGGACAGTGTTAAGGTGTTCAATGAACCTGAAACATTGTGACAAAAAACAATTGTATGTTTTACACACTAGCTGTTCGGTCAAAAGATATTGTTTGGTAACCTTAACTATTAACTCGAGGGCTGTATCTCGATGTATTCGGGTTGTTTAAAGTTTAAAATATTGCGATTCTTTCTGCACATTATTTTTGCCCTTATTAAAGTTCTATATAAAACAACTTTTTCATGGTATATTCATACAATACAAAAGTAAGCATGCAGTACGGTTTTCAAGTAAGAATTAATTGCAGAAATTCATAACTAAGATCATTATACGAACCTTTACTAATACACACAGGTTGTTGTGCACTCCATTGCGAATTATGGCCACATTGTAATGGCATGTTGTTACCGGGTGTATAGTCCAAATCACAGATGAACTCTAGCGTGCCATTTATAGGTATATGACTAAGGTTGACCGTATATCTTCCGTGTTCTGGTGGATTCGGAATAGGACATCCTACAACTGAACGGTTTGATATGCATGCTTTTGTTGAATGCATTTACTGTTTGTACTGATGGTTGGTCGAATAAATTAAGTATATTAACATTTCCAAAAGTTGTACGTATTGCCTTAGTATCGCATTCAATATTTTATGTAGATAATAGAGATGTGTCTATGCATATAATGAATTGCATTTCAGAATCAAAGTATGTTATTTAAATGTCTACTAGAAAACAAAAAGTGAAATCTAACATATTATATATCAGTAACAAATATAGAAGGTTGAGTTTACAATTCATTAAAGCATATAACAAACTTTAACAAAAATATTTACTCGTAGTTAGATTGCAACTGACGGAATGATTACCGCTCTACCTTCGCATTTAGGTTTTGATCCACTCCACATTGAATAATTGCTGCATTTCAAAGCCTCAGTTTGAACAAGGGCATACCCAATGTCGCAGTTAACATCTAACGTTGTATTGTATGCTACCCGCCGTGCCGTGTTGACTTGATAGTGACCGTTTCTTGGCGTCGATGGAACATCACATCCCGCAACTGAATTTCAATTCGTTGTTTGTACAACATAAATGGAAATAAATTGAAAATACAAGAATGTAAAAATCGTTTATAAATGAGATTGATAACTCATGCATGGAAAAGTGAATCACTAAATATTATACTGATGTTTATTTACTTCGGTTTTCAAGGCATGTCCTTTTTCAACATACATGATACACATTGTTTGTATTGCATTTCATAACTTTCTCCGTAACATAATGCTAGTTTTATTAAAAAAGTGTTTATTTTAATATGTAATCCCGTTAAAATACAAGAAATACTTTTATACAATTTTTTCATTGAGAACAGAAGTAAAAATATCTGAATGATACAATTGGGTACCAAATAATAATTCTATGTATAATAAATAATATAAAATATTACCACGAATCTTCTCTCTGTCAGAGTTAAATCTAACATCTGAAATTGAAAAGTAAGAGCCCTGAATTGCTGGGAAGACATAAGTAATATTATTCAATCCGTTCAGTACACATTTGCATACACTTTTCTGTTCATACTATTAATAACAAGCTTGGTTTTAGATATAATATAAATTAACATCTTATTGTCGTATTTATTTCAAGACAGTGTCTTGACTTATCGAGACTGAAACCGATAACGAAAACCTATGTTTTTTCAAAGACGTTACCATAATGCTGAATAGTTTAATATAAAGTTTTACACGGTGTTGCTCTGATAGGACGGCTGTATGACTGGACAAAACAGCCGGACGCGTAAAAATAGTCATATTCTATTTCGCCCCCCCCTCTGAATCTTCATTCATCATGTTTAGAGATATACTATTACCATAACAGAACTGTGTGCAGTTTAATGTCTGAAGTCGAGTAAAACAGTCGTCTCTGACATCGCTACACTGACGACATTTCCTAGCGACAACGTCACAAAACTGCGCCTCGGCCTTACTAATAAATACAGAAATAAAGAAATATGAACGGAAACATAAGACAGATAGAGACGAACGGTCAGATGGATTGTCTATGTACATTTATTTAATTTGTATGCGTTTTTTTTTGTGTTCAGTGGAATATCCAATAACCAATATTTCTGGAATATGTGTTCGTCTATGTTACTTAATTTCTGTATGTTAAGTTTACGTATGTATAAATTGTAACAATGCCTTCACATTTTAATTCAAGTTGTGTCATATATACATATGTATCAGTCAGAGAAACATCCAAATATGTAATTGTAATCCAATATAACATCAAAAATAGCAAGGCGTGTAACATAATAAACCATATTGCCACAATGTGAATTATCGTTAGGTAGGGGTGTGGGGTGGTACATTAACTAGAAATGTCACTGACGTGAATGCAACAGTCTTCATTTCAGAGGGGGTTATATTTTCCCTAACAATGCGCGTATCATTCTTTAGTCCCGCCTTGATACCAATGTAGTCGATGTATCCCAGGGACAAATATTCATCATTGTTATTCAGATTGGCTTTACTGTGACATTATGAAAGCAAGAATTCTGGTTTATGTGAACCTCAGTCGTAACTTTCAAACGCATGCCTTGCATAGTTTGCATCTATTCGAAATAAAAGTACAATACATTAACAAAAAAACATATATCTCAAAATGTGGAAGCCAGAACTATAATACCCTTGCGGAAAACACCCCTTTAATTAGATATACGTACATGTGTTTGATGTTCATACCCAACATAGTTTTCAATATATTTTCTAAGCAAAATTTAAATGGAACATTAAAACAATTACTCTAAATATATCGAAACAATATTTATATTTCTTTTGCACGGCTTATCCACGCAACATGAACTAGCAACCTATTTAATCCAATATTGATATTTCAAGATATGCTACATACCATGAATGTAATTGAAAAAATAGAAATTGCTATTCAATATCGAAGCAATAGTTATATATTATGCAGTGTAGCTCCATTGAATGAGATTGTAATATTCGTTTAAAATGTATACCCCCTTTGGTATTTAATATATGTTCCGACAAAAATAAGTTAGAACATAAAAAGGCAATAGTCTTAAACAAAAACACTAGATGGACAAGAGTATTAGTTGTTCTGCAGTGCAATCCCTGTTATAAGATCTTAAAGTGACGCAACAAATGGGAGACGTATTTTTCACGCGACATGATTGTTCGTGATGATTTGCATTAGTGCCAAATAGGTGCAAAATTCATTAATATATTGCGAAGCTTTTAGATCAATATGTAAGCTGATTCTAAACGTGATCTTGATCTTTGAGATAGAGAGGCAGGTATTACCCACGATTTATCGTATTATGACGATCTCCATATGAGCAAAGCTATATTCGATTCCATCAATTTATGGAAAAGTAATTGATGGGGATAATTCTTAATAAACAGCGGACAAAATAGAGACGAACAGAGACAGGCAGTTAGACTCCAACCGTTTTTTAAAGGGGATGGGGAGGCATAATAATAACATGGCAAATCACTCAACATTCGTAAATGCATGTTACTCACACATTGCAAATGTCAGCATAGCACGAGAACGGATCTGAGTATTCAGATGCTTTCAAAATGGACATCAATACGGCGACCGTTAAACAGATTGTTGTTCCTGAAAAAGTAAGCACATATCTTAAAAACGCTAATTGTAAGTGTTTATTCAGGAAATACATATATCAAGTACGCTTTTTACGATTGATGCGTCCTTCAATACTTCATAACGATTAATCAAAGACGCAAATACGGACACAATAACGTAATATGTATTTTCCATTCCATACACATTTTGCATGGTCGCGCGTCTTTCACGCGAGAAAGCTATTGCAGAAATATGCGAAATGATCATTGCTGTACTATACGTCTGTTGTATGTACTTTATTTTACATGTAAAGCTATTTAGTACATAGTCAATTTTAAAGGAACCGTCAACAAGATTAACGAAAAAAAGACAATTCTTAAATACCGTGTTTTTTTTACAATTATTAGTTTATATTGTTTATAGTATAGCGACTGATATATTACATTACTTGAAAAAAGTTGTTTAGTTTTCATATTTTCAGTATATTCGGTAATAAATTTCGCGATGTGAAATCGAAAGTACACTGCAAAAATAGGTGACATAACGATATACACACTCTAAATATACACACTATTTCGTTGAGGCGTTACTCATAAAGAAAGCTTATTTTGGAAATGACGAAATCGAAAACAAAAGTTGAATACCGGAAACTGAAAGTAGGCTCTTTAAATAGAACTAGTTTAAATTTTTTGAAAATACAGAATGTCAATCCATCGTTTTTAAAAACTAGAAACAAGCTTATTTACGTAAATGATACATTTGAAATCGAAAGGTGAATGTTGAATAACGGAAAATTAAAGTAGATAGTTCGTATCAATTTGGATTTTCCTTATATAAATATATGAAGTAATTTCTACGCATGTGTTATTGTATATCAGAAATCGATTATCCAATCATCTCAATACTAAACCACTGGTAAATATAGTTCTCCAAATATCAGTGTTGTCAAACACAGTTTATAAATCGCAATCACTGTTAGATAGCATTACACTTCCATAATCTAAATGTATTTATTACCAATAAAATGAACATATAAAGTTCATACAAGCGTAATGTACATATGCATTTCATTGTACAATATAATTGTTAAACAATATTACATTATTCAATATAGTACATACCAATCTTCGCAATCATTCCTGCTAGTTTAGCCTCGTAGTGGTGTTTATCGTCACTATTAAGAGTTGTTTTGTTTGTTTTTGCACACGCGTGTTTGTACTTAACAAGCACTACCTGAAATATGAATTGTGATTATTCGATTGTTAAAATAAGTACAACGCATATAGCCAGACTGCAATCGCTATTTTAATGATCCTTATTTAAATGTGTATCAAGAGACGGGGTGAAACCACGATTAGTAAGAAAGTATGACAAAGTCGATATAAATAACCCATGTATATATATATTGCACCTAATAAATCAATTTAGTTATCGGTAAGTGATTAGACGTGTTATCAATTGTATTTATTGTAAGTCAGAAAAAGCATGCGTTTATATGACATAAATTGAAGTGCAAGTAAGGTTGTGTTTTAAAGAATAGTGAAACTCCAAAAAATATCTGGAGAGAAATTCTGATTAAAGAACGCTAGTTATTTCTTACACACGAGTGACTTATTGCCTTTTCATACAAGACAGTATATATATCTTAACATAAAACATAAACTAGAAATGGCGCGGCAGAGGCTGACGCGTATCCCCACGCCGCATGTTTGACCCAGGGGGCGCCCCAGGGTTGATAATGGGGCCATGCATAGTTGAGATTGACCATATTGTCATAAGATATGTTCAGTATCAATTTGAAGTAAATCGGTGTAGAAATGAAGAATTTATAGTGAAAGGCAATTTTGGGTGAGCGTGGTCTATGTGGGCGAGGGCGCCCTAGGGTTGGTAATGGGGCCATGCATAGTTGAGACTGACCGTATTGTCATAAGAGATGTTAAGTATCATTTTAAAGTAAATCGGTGTAGAAATGAAGAAGTTATAGTAAAAGACAATTTTGGGTGGGCGTGGTCTATGTGGGCGGGGGCGCCCCAGGGTTGGTAATGGGGCCATACATAGTTGAGATTGACCGTATTGTCATAAGAGATGATCAGTATCAATTTGAAGTAAATCTGTGTAGAAATGAAGAAGTTATAGTAAAAGGCAATTTTGGGTGGGCGTGGTCTATGTGGGCGGGGCGCCCCAGGGTTGGTAATGGGACCATGCATAGTTGAGATTGACCGTATTGTCATAAGAGATGTTCAGTATCAATTTGAAGTAAATCGGTGTAGAAATGAAGAAGTTAATGTAAAATAACTAAAACAATGAGTGAAAATCTCTGACCTGGCCCCACCCCAACCCCTATAACTTTTGACCCAGGGGTCAGATCAAAATTCCAAAAAGTGCAGGGTCGCACATATGCTCATAGCTACCATGTGTGTAGGTTTCAAGGTTCTAATGCTTATAGTGTATGAGTAGATAGTGTCCAGGACGGACGGACAGACGGCGGAGATAACCACAATATCCCCACGCTTTTCAAAAAGCGTGGGGATAACAATGGAAAATGCTAGAGATGTGTACTTCTTCATCATTTAGCATTATATAAAATTAATGTTATTTACAAAACATCATTATGTGCATTTGGGCAGCAATTTAAATATGAATATATTGGAATTCACAGAGAAATATTTATCAGTTCACGCCATCTACTAGGTTTCGATACAAATATTATAATACCATTTATTTTTTGTTTTGTTTTGTTACTTCACTTGAACATGTGTATGATTATTTAATAATAATCAATATTTCAAACACAGATAATTAAATAGTTCTTATATATGGAAAATGTCATTAATATTGCTTGATGCTTGTCATACTTTTTTCATGGTCCGGATGTCAAATATCATAGTTAACGAAGTTTCAATTTGGATATAATTTAAGTCAAGGAAAGCTAAAAGGACTACAAATAGTGAAGCACACTTACCCGTAACATTCATTTTTAGTTGTTTAACTTTTCCTGAAGTGATTTCTGACCGCGAGAAATACGTTCATAACAACATAAGCCAAAAGCAAAACTTCTAGAATAATATTACTTGCTTACTTGGTTGCAGTGGTGCTACAACAAAGCACAGGAGATACATGTAACACTGGCAGCTCCAAAATGTGGGGGCAGAATCCCAACAAAGGCACTGACAGTTACAAGTTTATTGAGTGGATTTATAATAAATATACAAGCGTTGAAACTGATCTGTAACTGACCGTCCTGAAAATATACAAATTATCAATACGCATATTTAATAATAAGGTTACAAATTATAGATGGTTACCGTGGTAACCATAGTACTCAATAATTATACATACACATCAAACTCATATTCATCTTTAAAACATAATGGTATGCTGTGTGGTGGTTCCAATCAACATATTAACATACAAATGGCATATTAAGATAACATTAATTATCTTAAAACATAGGTATCCTGAAAACAACACAGTGACAATAACAATAGTGTTTATACATCGTTACTTTGACAAACTGCACATCTTACTTACGGAGTATAAGCTACTCTCGACCTGGTCTCTCTCAGCCTTGGGGGAGGTTAGCACTGTGACTGCTGTAATATTAATATTTCAAGGTGAAAGTGATGTGCAACAACCAATGTAAAAGTTATTGACAGCCCAAGAGTTTTATCAAAAAGGAAAGAAGAAAATAGAAGCGAGTTGGGCCATAAATGCAGGAAATACACAGGGACAGATACCTTTAAACAAAGATCACCATACCTGGCACAAAGATGTCATAAAACATGCAAGATTCCAATTGATATTTGAACCGTCAATCTCAAAACGTAAAACCAAGTATTATAAACCGGAACTTCTGCGTGTCTAACTAGTCACAACCGATACACCACCTTACATACAAGAAATTGGTTACAAAACACTAATTTTATAGACCTGTTACATACACATAAATAAATATTAATTAAAATGTATTTAATATTTTAACATTGAAACACACATAAAAGCACATTGTTTCCAGAAAATCATATATATTTCCCCGGATGGCTAGTAAAGTATTGATAAAGTATAGTCTTAACAATGCAAACTCTAATACATGTAAAGGGCATATCATTTTCGTTAAGTATTTTTGACACATTTACTTTGCCAAATACTCATTATGAATATGAACACAAATCAATATACGTCAATGATATATTCTGAAATGTTATATTTCTAAATCACTTCGGCACAAATGCAACGGACGCTATGTTAGCTTTAATTTTATGTGTATTACATAGTGATTTTATAACAATTATGAAACATACAAAATATTTTAACATAACAAAAAAATGAACAGTTGTATACATTAAGAAAACAGTACTCAGGAAATTCTAACACAGATGACACTTTTGGTTGGAACAATCGCAGCACTGAGCGACGCGATTGATACAATAATGATGCCCCACGTTAAATAGTGATGAACTGCAAAAACTGATAGTGCTACAATAAACATGCATACACATCTTTATTTGATTGACTTAATAAAAAAAGTGTTCATTTTAACAGCCTAGTCCTTTTCAACTAAAAACTCCTTGGGAGTGTAATCCTGTGTACTGGCATTGTGCTGTGCACACAGACAAAACTTAACCGTATCATATGTTGGCTACAATATTGTGTGCTCCAAATAGACGAAACTGATGACATATATGATAGTCGGTTTTCATTGGCCCGTACTGACCAAATGATATTTAGACATATATTTTTAATATATTTGTAGTAATGTAATGTACTCAAACTTCTTTCAAGTCCAGTCAATCATATCAGGTAACACGTATAATTAGATAAATAATCGTTTAGAACAATAGTTTAATGAAAGAAGCACCATTATTTGGATGCATATATGCAGACTAAGAGTTATTTCAAGGTTTGTACAGGCGCCGGTTTCTTCGTTCTAAAATTTTCAAGAGTTTTTAACTTTTAAATGAGAATAACCCTAATATGCGTACCTGGTTATATATATTTCTTTATTAAAGGAATTAATGTTTGAGCCGACCTGGGCTACCTATTTGCTCGCTATATTTATCTAGTACGCACAGACAAACTTCTCTGGTAAAATTCTTCCATTTAACGAGGCTTTGCTCGGATATATCCTTATACCTAGATACACGTATAACAAAGTTCCCTTAAATAGCCAATAACATTTAAATTTCTTAACCAAAAATTAAATCGTCTGAATCCCTGCATATGCTACTTAAATCGTGGTAGACGACAGCCATTACTTAAAAAAATACTTTTTTGTTCGTGTACGTATGTAGTGTCGTTCTGCATATCATTATACTGTTTAGTTACGTGAGATCACGTGAGATCACGATATTGGTCAGATAGTATACCGTGATCAAACTGGATTTTCATTAATTAGACAGATGTGATAGCAAGCAGGTTGGTTTTGATATCGTTTTAAATTAATAACTGTTATAAAACGGAGTTTTTAATCCTACTTTTTTTACGGAGAATCCAAAAATGTGGTATTGTTTGCATTTTAATATATCCGATTAAATAATTTTCGTCGCGACTCTGTATATAAGGCGCAAAAGGCGCCTAAAATTGCGCGACGCGCCTTAGCAACGCAAAACTTATACGCTTTTAATTGCTTTTTAGGTAATTTCAAGCGTCCCATACTGAAAGTATATAAATATTACATGTCTGACAGGGTGACAGTAAATTTGTCAACTTGAGGAAATACTGTCAACCTTGGCTTCGCCTCGGTTGACAGTATTTTTCCGAAAGTTGACAAATTTACTGTCACCCTGTCAGACATGTAATATAAATTTATTGTATTATACTGAACAAACTATTCAAACAGGAACACTTTATATGAACCATGAACAATGTTAATATTCAATAATTGTATTTAATTTCAGCCTTGAACAACCATTAATATGTTGAGTGGTTAAGATTTTCGGGCCGATCAAAATGAACTTCGCTTTATTCGGCACCGACCTAGTAATCGATTCATCCCATCAATTTTCTTAGTCGTAAATTATTTCTTTAAAAATATATTACCGAACCAGCTTTCCGTATTTTGTTTTCATCACTTGATATCGCAATTTATGACGTACTCGTGTGACGTCATTTCGGTGACGAAACATTTTGGGACATTAATAAACGTGGTGGTTTTTTAACAGTAAAATATTTGTTTGAAGCATCGAACGAATCCAAAAGTAAACGTATTTCGATGTGTGTGTTTGTCATGCATTACACCTTAAGAACAGACACTGGAAGTGTATATCGTTGTAACCTTATTGTTATTTGCATTGGATTAAAGTTGCCATTGAGGTAAGCGTGTCGTTTATACTAAATTGAATTTTTTTATGACTCCTGTCGAAGCTTAACTAATGGCATTAATCTACTCTACAGCACAGTTTCAGCTGCAATCGATATTTTAATTATCCAAATACAACGGAAATGCAAAACTGCGTACTGCGCATGCGCGAATGGGACAGTATAATTTTTTACAATTCCGCATATGATTGCTAAGGTAGCGGGCAACAGTATTTTTTGGACAGTAAATTTTTTCCCGCTGGTCTGAAAGTATTTCTGTGTCACGATGGCCTATGGGAGTTTAGCATTGTCAATAAAAGTGAGGTATAATAAAATCAAATATTCTATGTATATATGCGGTGAAAGCATTTTGTGTTGACAATTTTAGTATGGCAATATATGTGGCCTGTTCGGAGACTTTTAGTCCAAACGGAGTTCATGGCCGAAATTGAGTTAGATCTATTTGACATTTTCAGAAACCTTAATGTATGTTGAACATATAGAAAATAAAAGATGCAATATTTCACAATTTAAGGCGAACACGGCTGATTTATTAATGAATATCAAAACACAAAAATAAACATTGTTTTATTTATGTTCATGGCGATAAAATAAGTAAAGATTTTTTTAAATCAATATACAAATACAGGGATAAATCAATAACATGTGTTTTTTGCTTAGATATTAATACTTCACAAGAATAAGAACACATTATTACAAGTCTCTTGGTAATCATGGAAGCACCATAAATAATTTAAATTATTCAAACCATGTGTATAAAAAGAAAGTTGTCAATAGTGTTTTTGTTAGTGTAAAAGTTCAATCAAACATAATAAAATCACTGTATGTGCGTACTTTTTCAATTTAATTCCGTTTTAATGCATATCTTGTTTCCTGAAATAATGTAGATCTATTACTCATTAGTAACAGTTCATGACACTTAAAGAGGTCACAGATGAAGCATGTTATAGATTGACAACTTTTACAATGTATATAACATTAATACACAACATTTCCATAGTTAAAATAAGCAATTATAAACACGTTAATAATTATTTCCGTAAGGTATAGATGTTTGTGCATTTGAAACGGATGTTAACAGTTCGTTCACCTAAGTAGAAGCCAACATGTGTAATTTAAAGTTTCAATAAAGTGCAGATAACATTTTTTATGCTGTCCGCGTGCTTGAGATTGTGCATACCGGCCTGATTGGCTGGCTTGAGACGTCCGCACATCATGCAGCAAACTATAACAGTATGCACTATAACAACATATATTTATGTAAAATCATAAACACGTATTATAAATGCACATTTAAAGCTATTCACATTTACTAAAATATATTTGGATAGCATATTCGCTTTTACGAGATTTGTTTCACCATAATAATTCACAGAATGACTTTGCCTCTTTCCATAGATATGATTATTTCTACCTGGCAAAGTTCCAATTACATGTACTAGTTAGTTATCATAGTACGCAATCTCAATTCACATACAAACTGACATCTGTAAATAATGTATGTAAGGTTTTGTTTGTAAGTACTCTGTCTGACAGAATTTCATTTAGATAGTAGAACTCATTTTGTTGTGCTGTCAGTACCATTATCTATCGAATAATATATAAATGATGTATATGGTGTTTTATCAGACTTAAACGTCTTCTTTTGATATGTGTAAGTTTTTTTTACGAAATTGAAAATGACTATTGTTCCTATTAAATATCATTTTACAAGGCCCTATGAACTGTTGACCTCAACATCCTTAGACATCTGTTTTGATTTCCAAGTTGGGTCTTAGCATTCTTCAGACATCGTGTGGAAATAAAATGGTCTTTGAACCGACCATCCGTCTTTATAGGGAGGAGAACGTCATTTTCCTCTTTTGTCATCACAATTAACTAACTTTCTCCTCCTCAGTTTTTGTTTTAAATGATTATCCACTATTCCTTCATATATCTTTCACAACACTCTACTTTTTGCACGAGGTTCATCGGGTAAAAAGCGACCATATTCAATTTTCCGTATTGACATTGTATGCATTTTATCTTACAACAGTGGCGTGTTGACCGTTATATGCACAGTTTTACATCTCTCTCGGTCAGGTTCCTGATCGTTTGAAACCAGACAACGCTGGTCAAGGTCACCCGATACCGTTAAATGGTGGTCCGAGTCAAGTTATTTGAGAAAGCGACAAACTCCAACAATGATGTTCACCATCACGGATACGCCTAACAACAAGCCAAACGCTATCAACATACTTTTCCAAACTGTTGACATGTCCTGCGACGCACCTTCATTCAAAATAAACAATGGTGCTATTAGTCATAATAAGTTCGATTACACTTATAAAACAAATCATAGGTCATGAATGCACATAACAATTTTTTATATATTTTTTATTTTTGCGTTATTGCTGCTTCGAAAATGTGGGTTCAAAATGATTATCCTGAATCTAGAGACAGTTTTACTGACTGAAGCATATAATGAGAGGTGAAACAAAACAATGAATATATTATGTAAATAAAGTACGTAACTCAACGACACACGATTTATACAATTCGAGTACAGTACCTTGACAGAGAGGCTTGAGTCCGAACCACGTCGAGAAATTGCCACATCTCATTGGCTCAGATACACTTAATGTGTAGCCATCGTCACAAATGACATTTAACTTGAAACCAAAAGGCACCTGGGATGATTTGACATCATAGCGTCCATTCTCTGGTACGTGGGGAACCGTACAGTCCGAAACTGTGAGTAAATATATGTTTAATGTAAATCTTATTAAAATTCTTCAATGGGATTAAACAGCACTGGTCAATTACCACATAGTACATTATAATAAATCATTATAATATATTGTTAATGACATTTTATCGCGTTTAGATTCATGTGTTTCAAAATGTTCAATAATTGATAATTGTGTGATGATATTGAACGTATGCATTAAAATTTTTGCAAACGATTGTTACAGGTTTTAATAAAGACATGCTATGCTGCTGTTTATGATCATATGAGTAAGGTAGATATCCATTGTATGTTAACAGGTTTGTTACGTTGATATTAGAAGAAACTACCTAAAGAAATGTTATTATACTAGGCCTTCTGTTTATGAATACCAACAATTGATTAAACGAATAAATTTTAACTATTACGTTAGCCAAATTTCTGTTGTTACTTAACTTCAAATAGTTATCCTTCATATATAACAAGTACTTTACCTAGTATTTTCGAAACCGTATACGATGCTGCTTATGTTTATATTATTACTATGTTTATCTCTGTGACATAATTGTATGTGAAATATCTAGTGTTTAGATGATGCACACTGTGAGAGTCTGAATAAATATTTGTTTTGTCTTGTGTTGTTAAAATTCTAAAGTAATGGTTAAAAACTCTAAATAATTAAAATATTATAATGCAAATTGTCTAAAAACAATCTTTAATTGCTTTTAATAAAGGTTATACAAATTGGGTCTCAAATGTTAAGAACATGTTTAATAATTATGGATTTGGTTATGTATTTGAAAATCCGAACGTTGTGCATGTTAATAGTTTTATTAGGGATTTCAAATGCAGGCTTGTTGACAATTATAAACAAGAGTGGTATGAACAATGAATAAAAGTTATGTATTGGATATGTATAAAGTTTTAAAACTTCACTGGATTATGAAGAATATGATGACTTGCTTCCTAGACGTGTACGCCTACTTTTTGTTAGATTAAGAGTCTCTGCACACCCGTTGAGAATCCAAACTGGCAGATACGCTCAGAATAAAATACCACGAATTGAGCGTTATTGTTAATGTAGTAATGGCTTCGATTTAGAAAACGAATACCACTTTATGTGTATATGCAGTTCTTACAATGATATAAGAAAAAAAATAGCCGTATATTTTATATGAACCCAACTTTATATAAATTCCACATGTTATTAGCTTCACGTTACAAATCAGTTATTTCAAATGTATGTAAATATATGAAAGAAGCTTTTGTTATAAGAAATTCGATTCTAAATAATGCTGTTGTACATAACCGCCCGATACAATTTACGTATTCATGCAATTGATTGTGTGTATTCATATTTGTATTCTAAAATAACTATATTTTATTTTTATGTAAGGTAATGTTATGTCGTTATACTTAATTACGTGACAGAAAATTATTTGAGTATGAATACGATGTACTTGTATATAAGTCTGAATAAACTGTCTGTCTGTCTGTCTGTCTGTCTGCCTGCCTTCCTGCCTGTCTGTCTGTCTGTTTGTCTGTCTGTCTGTCTGTCTGTGTGTCTGTCTGTCTGTCCCTCCGTCCGTCCGTCTATCTGTCTGTGTTATTTATCACAGCCATTAACGCATCCGTGTCCGGATTACAATTTAGTAACTAGTTTGCTAGATACCAACTCTATGACTGCTGTGCAAGTTGTCGCCACAAAAGCTACAAATTTTACAACCCGGTTTTCATCTGGCTTTTTTAAAAAGTATATGACTGCAATAATTTTAAACACAACACTCTGGAGAATTTTTGTTTTTGAGGATACCATTATTTGTGTAGACATACCACGTGATCTTTCAAGATCTTGGTTTCTACGTCGCTCTGCAAATACATAAAATGGAAAGACGCACTTAATGTTTACCATTTAATAGATACGATACACAAGGCAACATTGTCGTGTTTTTTTTCCTTCTGTCTACATTTAGAGCAATATTTTCAAATAGTCGTATTAACTCTTTCGATAAATATACAATAACACATTTGAAAATACTAGCTTAAAAAATATGGAACAAAACATCTCATATGTCGTGCAATTTATAACTTGATAAACTAACTGAATTACGATATGATATATATAAAGATTGTCTTTTAAGAATGGTATATAAATAAGAGAATGTTACACGTAGCTACCATAGCAATAGCTTGTGCAGTTGTAAGATTGAAGTCTTGTAAAGCAGTCATCCTGCACGTCAGCACAATATCGACAGAGTTTGTACGTCACATCACAGTACTGATATTTTCCAGAACTGCAATCAAATGAGGAGAAGAACAATGCATTAGTACATAATTAAAAGTGATATTATGTTCCGAATGATAAGTGCATATAAAATTACCACGAGGACATGTTTATATATTAAGCTGTTTAATTGCAGCACATAACAATTCAACGCCTAACTTAACTTATAATACACATGTTTCTTAATATTATATCACATCGAAAGTCAATATATGATCTTAATGTTCAAAATTGTTGTTTTAAATTGATTGCACAAAAGACGTTGCGTTTTTCAAATCAAGAATACAATCGTGTAAACAGTAAACATGTATAACCTACACATTGCATATATCGCCGTAACAAGTATAAGGCTCCGAAGTAGTAAGGTAGACGGCTCCACAAACGGCAGCCAGAAATAGTTTCGTATCATCTAGATTACAAAAGCAGTCAATTATTGAACAAAAAACGTAACTTTGACAAATAAATATTTAACAAAATATTTAACTATGCATCGCTGTTTTGAAATTTCGCTTAAGAAGTTTAACGTGAACTTAAAGTGTATTGCTGTTATACAAATGATATATTTTTATGACAGATAACAACATGTGAGGCATTAAATATACGCATAAGATTAACTTACAAATACAACAATATCAACTTACATGCCATGGATTGTTTAAGAGACACGTTTCCCAAATAGACTTTTACAAACTTATATGTGCGCTATCTCCATATCATATGCACCTTTTACAAGAAACAGCAAATTCCAAAAACATCTTTAAAACAAAACTAGTGATGCGTACATTTTGTAAAGTATATTTGTACCTTTTAAAGAAACAGCTAATCCGTAAAAACCCTCGAAAACAAAACTAGTGCGTACATTTTGTAAATTCTAGCAGGCGCGGTACATTGCAAAAGATAATTGATCAGCATACAACGATCGATAATTGATCGAATACTTTAGAGATATATTAGATCTTACACATCTTTCATGTGTAATCCACACACATCTCTAAAGCATTATTTTCGAAACTGAAAGTACTTCAATAGTTATAAATAGCGTTGAGTATCCAGTGTGCGGTAGAGATATTTATAGATATTTTCTTTTTGCAATTTACTGGAAAGTTGCCAACTCAGATATTATCTTAAACTTTGGAGCGTGATTAAAACTTTATAAACAATATCCTCTAAGTTATCTTCATTGAGGTTAGTAAAAATGTATACCTGTTATGCGTTTCACGCATTTTCGGTTTTTCCTTTTTTAGTCGCATTCCAGTGCTTTTCAAAAATATCAATTTGATGGCAAACTTATATTTATGTCGCTTAATCAAGACTTAACACAATACCAATAAATTCATCAAGAGTAGGTGGTTATCTTGATAATTTTCCTGGCCAAAATGCCATGTGCGCCATATAGAAGGTAACATGTTTAAACATAATTAGTAGTACAGGTGGTTAACGTGTAGCTATGATATATATATACTTATAACAAGGTATTCAACTGTTACCCACAATGACCCGAAAATACGGTGCATATCTTTGAACAGCCATTTCTTCAACAATTTTGCAGCAATCATTCGGGTCATTTTTAGTTTAAAGGGATCTTTTCACGGTTTGGTCAATTGACAACATTAAAAAAAGTTGATTCAGATTCGCAAATTTTCGTTTTAGTTATGATATTTGTGAGGAAACAATTATACTGAACATTTACCACAGTTTAATATAGCCATTATATGTATCTTTTGACGATTTGAAAACCTAAAAATTATAAAGCGTTGCAACGCGAAACGATTGAATAATTTGGAGAGTTCTGTTAACGTCATTTAAATTTACGAAACTACGAAGATTGCTTATATAAGGTATAAAATACTTAAACTGTGTATACTCGGCGGAATAGCCGAAAGTGCTAATGCGTTTTTACTTCAGACTAACTCCAGGACTCCGGGGGTCACTGGTTCGAGCCCTGGTACCGGCTACATTTTTCCTTTTTTAAATTTTATTCTTGATTTTTTACTGGAGCTTTTAAGATCCAATGTTTACATTTATCAATATAAAGCATTTACTGACAAACTTAAAAATATGCCAAAATCTGTGAAAAGGCCCCTTTAATATCTGGTTAAATTTATCGATTTGATTGTGATTTCATTTCAGAGAAGTTATTTTCTCGTTATAATTTGATTATTTTTCATTCAAAATGATGTTTTTACTAATTATTTTCACGCTAACCACCTGTGATGAGTAGGTTTGTTGTATTATTATCACTGAAAGCATTTCAAACATTGAAAGAATGTGTATAAAAGTTTAATCTAAAGAAAGAACACGTTTTATTTTTATTAATATGAAATCAATATTATTGAATTAATTTTAAAGTTCACAATGTAACATCAGTTAATCTTAATAGTTTAATCTTTGTATGCAAAAGAACAAAAAAACACCTTTTTCTTTTTTCATGGTCAATTTCATCAATACATACATGTATTATTAAATACTAGGTTATTATATTGCAACTTTCTATAGTTTACATGTAATTAGATATGTGTACTTACTTCAAATTCTGAATGAGCTTATGTATTGCAACCATATATAAAAACTATTATATTGTACATATGTTAGGTCTACATGTGAACTAATATAGTTAAACTTTGTGTTAATCTTAAGTAACACCTATCGTTGTCCAAACCTTGACATTCTGTATCTTCGGGCAATGTGAACATGTTATGAAAAGCGTAAACATATAAATGTATCGTATATCGTAAATGTTAGTATTGTTTACGTTGAAAAGTGCTTGCGTGCGTGCGTTGGTTACGTGAGTGCGTTGATTGGCGTTCACAAGATGGTTAAAAGCTAGTTGATGTAGAGAAATTATTGCATTTCATCACCATTTCGTTTTAAAATGTATATCAATCTTCACAATAGCCCCCTTTTTGGTTAATTGTTACACGTATACATAGGTATTACCAATCCGTGTCAACAGAAAAAGTGAGTGGTTAATATGTTAAGTTATATAGTGATTAAAATAATGCAATGTAATGTTTATGTTTCTCTGCAAGTAATGCTGTCTTAGAATCAAGCGCAATAATTTAATTATTTATTATTTTATTATTTAGTCATTATTTAATTCTCTATTTTAAATTAAAATAAACTTTATGCCTATTAAGTATTCGTTTTATTCATGGGTAATAATGTTACAAAAAGCGTACACGCTATACTTGAGTCGGAAATCTGCAATTGAACCGCTACGAGCACAACTAATGTAATGCTCTGGATATTTTTTAAACATGCCTTCCGAAATTATGTTTTAACATAAAACATATTACATTAATAGATACATATGATGTTATTCCTAATAACGCAACCAATTCAGAGAACATAATGCCATAGTGGTGTGTTCTTCGGAGACAAAAGCTTCTGTACGTTAACCTCACAACAACATGGTTTTTTCTGTCAATCATGACCGTGAGTGTGTGCACTTTGTACAATATTTAGCATATCCGTGCCATTATGCATCTGACATAACTAAAGCAATAAGTGAATGTTATTTAGACCAGCACTGACCTTGTTTCCCCCTTTTAAGCTTAAGATTAAGTAACGTAGCTTAGCATTTTTCCCTCTAACATTAACCTATTCCACCTTAAAAGATGTAAATCCTGAATCAATTTCGACTATGAATAATTAGTGTTATTACATGATATTTTAACTTTGCCTGACTGTGGTTAAAACAATTCGACAAGCTTGCATGTAAACATTTAATCGCTCTTGAATAGGGTTAAATATGTCACATATGTGGTTTGCCATGTTGCTTGACTGTTGTATGACTATCCGGCCGACTTGACAATGATTGGAATTTATTTGACTTAGGTCGGACCATCTAAATCTTAGTATTTTGTAGATCATCATAGCTTAGTAAAAATAATTAAAACGTGTCATTTATAAACATGTTTCACATCGATTCGTTATATATTAGCATTATTACTTAAAATGAAATGTAAATAATAATTGAAAATGTGTATAAAAATAACAATATACCATACATTTTCAATGTATAAGAAACGCCTTATCACTGTTACGTATGGCAAGCGAAATGCACATTAATTCCTTAAACCACGGTTTAACAGTTAACTATATAGTTAAGAGACATTGAACCCGGGTTCAATGTGCCGTTTGCACATTAAATCCTTAAACCCGAGTTCAAGAGTTTGAACTGCAGTTCGAAGTCTCTTAACTCTATAGTTAAGAGAGAACCAATGAAATCGCGGCATTTACCTTCTATATATAGCTAATTGTGGTTTAAGCTCCGCTGATTGGTTGTCTCTGAATATGTAGATAAGAGATTTGTATCTATTTTTTGACACGCTTTGAACTTCGGTTCAAACTCTTGAACTCGGGTTTAAGGATTAAATGTGCAAACGGCACTTTGAACTCGGGTTCAAAGTCTCTTAACTCTATAGTTAACTGTTAAATAATTAATGTGCATTCCGCGCGTCTTAACCCCACTTTAAGACTTTGAACCGCAGTTTAAGACTTTGAAAAATAGGTTAAGACTTTTAGGTGTTTGGTTGTCTCTGCACATTAATTATTAACCAATTAACGCCCGTCGTTTCGTCATGTGATTTGTTCCTGGCGCATTTCTATCAAGATGGCGGCGGATGAAGTTAGTGAATTATTACGTACGTTTGAAACAGCATTCCAAGATATAGAAAGAAAACTTCAAAGTTGTTTTGCAGACAACGCAGACTTCGTCAAAAGTGTGAGGTTATTGCAGCAAATAAGGTTATATTTATATATTTTCTTTGTGATACTTTTATGGTATAAATCTGATAGAAATACCCCAAACCGAAATACAGTCTATTCGGATTGGTGTACAGTTTGTCAATCAGCTCTGGAAAATCAGCAGTTCCGATTATTTTGTATTTAATTTTCCATAATGCCCCAATAAAAACAAAATGATAAGTGTATAATGTATACCTTAGGTAAAGGAATAAAGTAACAAAGTTTTAGTAAGAAAGCTTTTGTATTATGCTTACAGGGGGATAAATGCAACAAAAAGTTAACCAGAACTGATTAAATGAGTTATGTTTTGAAATGCGCATATGGAAATAGAAGGCTTTATTATTTTCAAATACAAAAATTGCTGATTGAAAACAAATGCCATGATAATGTTTTGAAATACTAATTCTGTAAGTTGAATGATTTTAAATAATTTTCCGAAAAGGTGAACTTTAATTGGCTATTTTTGACAAAAAACTGCATATGCCGTCTGGCCTAACCTGTTATCATACACAATAAATTTTACCCTTTATTTTTACATCATCTCACATTGACACTAAATCCCGAAAGTAATTATTGCGGACTGGACTTGTGAATTAACTTTTTTTTGCCAGGTTATTCTAAACTGGTTGACTGACTGTACAGTCAAGTTACCATTAGCGGGTCATTACCCATAGCGGATCACTTTGATGTTCAGGACCATGCGTATCGCGATAAATAGTTGACATTTTCAGATGATATTTTCCACACAGCATCATCAAGGTCGTTTTTTTTCAAACGCATTGATTGAGTCGTAATCGGAGCTATTCGTTGTCAAACATTTTGGTATATTTTGGCGATATGTATATACGACTTTGTTGACTTCCGTCTCGTTTCCAAATAGAGGTTTAACATTATACGCGGCCACATTCTAAAACTCGGTTGGAAAGTAAAGAGTTTACGCATTAATTTAAAGGCCATTTAGTAGTCTTTCTCCCTCGCTTAAACCTTTGGCAAAAACCAAAATGCATAGTGATATATCCTCAACAATGTTGATCGTATGATCTAAGAAGTAACATTGGCAAACACGTATTTCTCTTACTACCCCTGTATGCCGTCCATTTATTTAATGCAATTTATCACTGGAGCGCCTAAACCTTTCTAATGCTTTCCTTGCAAAAACCGTCAAATTAATGGCGAACTTCTTTTCCAGATTATGCATTGAATGAAAAACATTGTATGTGATAGAGGAATATTTTTTTTAAGATTCTGTCCAAATGTACAATCGATTAGTGCGTTAAAATATTGAAAAAAGAAGTTCGATCACAAAATATCAAGTAAATAACTTTAATTCCAACTGATGTAATCTATGTTTCACCTCTCTAACCAAATAATTCTACGAATGTTAACCTGTCCTTTCAGCAGTATATAACAATTTTCGCAGTTATGCTAATTATTTATATAAAATCGGTTTAGACATTTTCTATTATGATCAATACACAAAGGCAAGCGCATACTTGCTCCTTAAGCGAAGCAGTCTCTTACATAATAATTAACAACTTGACATTATTTACCGTACTGAAAATAAACTTCCTTATTTTCGAGTTTGTATCTTTTCCGCATGATGATCGCCCAGTCTGATTGGTTTTTCAAATATTCAGAATGACAAAAGTAACCATATGCTTTTTGGTAATTGTAGATTAAATTACACTTCCTGGCGTGTGGTGCTAATTTTGCCTTTGCTTTCGACCGCGATATAAAAATGAAAATAGAGGACCGATATTTTAACAATTTGAATAAAATTAAAGGTCCATTTTGTATACACACTTTATGGGCCAGCATTTTTCGAAATACTATAACAAGAGCACAATTATGATAAAGAATTCTTTTGTTATTAAAAATCGATACGGATTTGAGTCATATCACATTGTCTGCGAAAACAATACATATAATATCGTTAAGTATTATTTATTAACCTTATAGTATGTAATAATAAGTAGCTTAACACTCATTCAGTTTGAAACAAATGTCTGCGCTTGCTCCTGTTGCTGACCCGTAAGTTCCGCTTTTCTGCTACATCTTCTTCTGAACATTATTACTGCGACCCCGCACATGACAACGACGATCAGCAGGATAACCGTTAACACAACGTGTATCACTACCGAATTATCGGAAGCTTAAATAAAAGCATATTAAGTAGCAGTGAATGACGTAAATATTTCATGTTCGGGCATTGTTTAACTAATACACGTAATCAAACACGTTATATTTCACTTGTAAAATATTTCAATAATGTGAAGGTCCCGCTATGTGGGACACACACATTCTCGAACTCACTTAAAAAAGGCAGTCGATGGATTAACACTTTTAGAAAATAACTTGTTAAGACATACTCCTTCTGTTCAAAATTGGATATGTTAGGTCCATGCTTTTATAAAATAAAATATGAAAATATACTATACATGTACTAAATGATGTTGCTTGAAAATAATTTGAATGTTTGAATCTTTGGGAAGACAAACAACCGTATAGTTTAAGAAAATTCTTCTGTACGTTTTTAACATTCATATAATACTGCTCACCTTCGCATACAGGAAAACAACCAGTCCACACGGAGAAATTGCTGCATGTGTACTGATCTTCATTTTTAAGACTATATCCTTTATCACACGTGACTTTTAACGGTGCTTGGTATGCTACGTGGGTCGTGTCTACATCATAACTTCCATGTTCAGGAGCTGAGGGAACCATGCATCCTGACACTGTTTTATAATACGGTATCATTATTTGCCACATAGCCTGTAGCATATTATGGTTTGGATTTTGAATTGTATACTTATGAACTCCATTTATGCGCAGTATACAATGTTAAGTGTAGCAGTCTATTTGCGAAAACCAAGACAGTTTTAGATATAGATAAGATAGCCTATCGGTATTATCGAATAGTAGTAAGTTTTGACGAGAGTTATTGATCGAGCAGGAATTCAAACTTTAACATAGTTTGAACATTTTCCAAGAACGACTATAACCTTTTTATTTTGGATAATTGAAACTTGGCGTATACTTTTTTATTTCTTTACGATTATATTTGGGCCGTGCTCTGTGAAAAGGGGATTTAATGCACGTGTGTGAAGTGCCGAACAGGCTAATCAGGGACGACATTTTCCCCTTATGAAAGTTTCTTCCTAGCAAAACTCACGTTGGAGAAAAGTGTCGTCCCTGATAAGCATGTGCGGACTGCACATGCAAATCTAGAACGACACTTTATGCACATACATTTAACCCCCTTTTCACAGAGCACGGCTAATTTTTTTCTTACATGCTTGGACTGCACATGCAAACTTAGGACGACACTTTACGCACATGCATTAAACCCCCTATTCACAGAGCACGGCTCATTTATTTCTTACATGTTTGGACCATAACATCGAACATGTGTGTGCATGTTGAATAAATTAAGTGACTTGTCAAATGACTCGTATCGTGCAGTTGAGTTATATCAAATAAAATGTTATCTACTAGAATAGAAAGATACAGAATAGGCAATCTCTATATGATGATCGTTGTGAACAATAATAGTAATAATATATTATATGAAAAAGAAACGTATAACGCCTTCTTTGTGTTGTACCATTTTTAATTTGATTTTAATATTACCATTAATTATTGTTAGATATTTCATTACGTGTTCATTTACTTCTAACATAAAGAAATGTGTTCTAAACCATTTTATGAACTATTTAATTTTCTATTATTCTTACCCCGAAGTTGTTCTGTGTCAAGCAAATATCGCCGTTCTAAAATGGAATACAAATCTCTTTAAACTTAAGAGCAAAACAATAAACGATTTTGTATTAAAACAACAATTTCAAAATGCAAATATATTTTTCAACAATAGTATAAGCAAAAAGATCCGTTTTATCAAAAAGATAATAAAATGTACGTGAATTCTGTACGTGAAGTTTTTTCATAAAAAAGATCATACCATAACAAAACTCTGTACAGTTGTACGTCATCATTCTGGAAAAGCAATCATTCTTGACATCCTCACATCGACGGCATAGTCGATATACAACGTCACAAAACTCTGCCGAAGAATTCCTACAATATCTTGATTTTTTAAATAAATATTTATTTAATTATATAGCTATGTCGATATTAATTTTAACCGACCCGCCAACTAAGTTTTTACGGGTTTCCCGATACTTCTTTATTCTATCATACTCAGTATTAAACTTATTGTTAATGTGCATCATTAAACAATTTTTATTATAAGGCAAATAGAAACATTTACAATAATGTATTGATATCCTGGATATAACGAAACACCAAAGACGTTTACTCACGAATTACACACGTCACCATAGCAACTGTAGGGTTTTGGAAACTGATTGCCAGATGGTTGATCGATCGTGAAAGCGACGCATATGATCAAACCTGTTACCGTCGTTATTATACGGAACATAACTGAAACTCCGTAAATGTACGAAGATGTTTCATTATTAGCACATATCCACGGTTAGGGAAAAAACAACAGAATATAGACTGTGTTTGCAAATTATCACTTTACAACAATTTCATATTGTTTATGCTCGTGCTAATATGTTCATGTATGATTTAGATATTGCTGTTGGGAATTGAGAAACCGAAGGAACCTAACTGTTTACAGTTCGTTTCGATCGTTCCAAATACAAGGTTTATTGTGATTCGTTTCATATTTCTTTCATTTATTTTATGCGATTTTACAAGTTTATGCAAATACATTATACACAGATTTAATATAGAATAAAACTAATTTCAAACTTTACAAGTTGTACATTTTGTTATGCAAATGAGCTTTTATCACAGGTTCCAATATTCATCTATTTAAATTTAGACATATTTGCAAATTTTTTATTGGCTGGTTTTGTGACAAAAAACATACATTTAAACAACATAATCCAAGTTAAGTATCCCCGGTTACGCAATACAAATCGGAATTAACAAGGAAAGTATTTCCGTGCTCTTAACGGATTTCCCAAACAGAAATAGAAATCTTAAGGAAAACCCAGCAAACAAAAGTAAGTATAATACTATTTGCCACAGGTGTATTCCCAATGGCCTATTAATAAATAACTATAGCAGTAATAAATAACTGTAACAACACGCACGATTCATGCCGAGGATCCCAACCGGTTAACTGCACCTGTATTCACCTGATCATATTCACTCAAGTCTAATTTTATAGAAGTGGGTTCCCGTGAATGATATAAATCCAAAAGTGAATTGCAATGCCTCTGCGTGATAAAAGCATGAGTTGTTTCATTGTGTACATTACACTTATAACAGAAATGATATCATATTTGCAGTATTTAATTATAAGCAATTAACTAAAAATTATACTTGTTGATTACTGACATCATCGAGTATATAAAATTGTTTCCATTAAAACAACGTTTAATTCAAAGGGTATTCGGAACTAAGCTATTTCATTTGGGCATTATCACTATTAAATCGTAAAATGGTGTAGCGCTATAAATTCAATCTTCTATGAGTAGTTTGTGTTTTCAAAACTTTTTCAACAATACTGAAGATGAGGGAAAATTCTATTACAATTAAACGAAATTATAATAAATACCTTACAAAACATACAATGCATGGCGCCACTCCTTTTAAAGGAGCGTTTTAATGATCTTTTGTAAAACTTATCCTCACGAACATGTTACGCAGACATTTACCATTGTTTTCTTGGCCACACTTGTGGAATCTTAAGATTGACATGTCATGACTTGGATATTTGTGTTGAAAGCACATAGTAGTATGCTTTAAATGGCTATATATTGGAACACAAACTAATGAAAATAATAGCGTGTAAAATTCTCAGTAAATACAATATGAACGCATTATTTATAAAAGGAATGCACAAAACAACTCTGAATGTTTTGCAAGTAAATTGTAAAGAATCTTAAAATAACTGTAAAGGAACAACCGACAATTTGCAGCAGCCGTTTCGGTCTTCTATTAACCCCTTATCTAATACAGTTAGTGTTGGTGGTAGCATTATTTGTATTGTGTATTCAATGATTTACTAATCATTGAATTATGTTGATTACAATGAAATGTGATGAAACAGAACATTGTCCACATTATCTTAAAAACAAAAAGAGCGATACTTTTATGTGTTAAGATCGTGCACTGGTAGCCCAATGGTCTCTACAATTCTCACAACAAAGGCTGAGGCACAATAAGATGAAATAAAATGTATGAATCAGAATGATTCTAAATTAAATTACGAATGCTTTAAATTGTACTAAATCAAAGTGATAACTAGGGCTAGTATGCCATCTGTCCGTTTCCGCATCCGCATATTCGCATCCGCAAAAAAAATTGAACAAGTTTAAATTCACTGCACTTATTCCATTCATCCGCATCCGCATATTCGCACGCGCCCATTCACAAAATAATGCTCAAGTGAGCATTCTAATACGGATGCGGACAAGATACGGATTGCATTTAGCACGATGAGGGAAGCTGTCATCTCAAAAATCAACTGAAAAACTAATCGAATTCGTAAAAAATTATCAAAAATTATACAACCTACGCAGTTCTGCATATCGGGACTCTAATTTAACTTCAAATGTTTCGAAAAGCATAGCCAAGTCACTAGAAGATGTTTCAGGTATTTACCATTTGTATTATTTTACGGACAGAATGATGATTTGTACCTTATATTTACTTTAAATCATGCTTGTCCTTCATAATAATTATCTCAATTATAATTTTCAGTTTTATCCATGTATTTTGTTTTCCCAAATAAAACGATACGTTCGACGTATAATGCTGATAAATGGAATATAGCGTCCGTATTATGATTTTGCGCATACGGATGCGGATACGGATGCTGATACGGATGCGGATAGATGGAATACTAGCCTAAGACTTGGGGTTGCCCTTTAGAGACACCGACTACAAGTACGCAAAAATCCTTTATTAGTAGGCATTAGAGATTTCAATTCCAACATAAAAGTGAAAGTTCCCACTGTTACTTAGCAAAATTCAAATCATTCATTCGAATAATGTATTCGACAACTAACTATAGAATCATATTTCCATTAAGCGGTTATTTCTACAACTTTTATAACAATATCATAACTTAAGTCACGAACAACGCGAACAATCAACCACATACAACTTATGTGTCGCAATGCGTTCACAAACCTTCCTTTTCAATGTATAATTATTTTTCTATTACTATTGTATAACAGATATTACATGTATCATATTTGAGCATACGCGACTGTGATATATATACAATAATTGTGCACAATTGCACTCATAATAAACATAATATAAGCATGACTAAGCAGGTGTACATAAAACGTAATACTGATGAAAAATACAGCTTTAGATGCACAGCATGCAGTTGATTATAACGATAAATGCTTTGTGCTATAACATGTAAAGGTCCTACTCCAGCTTTAGCTGAATCCTTTACATGATTGTGTCCGTTGTAACATGTTTTGAGTGTACATTTATACTTTACAATACTATATGAATTGCTATCACTATTCAATGCTTCAATATTTGATATAACGTGTTTTTACTTTTATTAGCATTCCGTACGATTAAATTTGCAGAATGTCATTGTCAGTCATAAATCGGGTTATACATGATTAAAAAAACAACACAATAGCTTTTATTCGGTGCTTTTCAGGGTAGTATCGTCATTTTCTGGAGGAATAGCCCAGACTGTTTGTGATGGAGCACCGGGCTGTGATCCTAAAATATCAGTCTCTTCAACAGGTCGTTTGTCCGTTTGTGGACTTTCCGGCTCCTGTGGTTGACATGCTGCTGTCAAAGGACCTACTGGAGTGGGTGTCGGCGTTGAAATTACATGAAGATGGACATTGGTATCTGCAGACAACATATAGTTAGTATATTAAGTCTTTATCCAATGCTATGGTTGTCGTCCTACACAATAAAATATAACCCAGCACGAGGAATGCGATATGTATAACAGCGTTAATCAATCGAAGTTAAATAAGAAATACACACGGTAGATTTATAAAATATTTATCTCTGCAAGAATAATCAGTGACAACACGTTATACTTAATGCTGAGTTGGCTTTGTTTAACACATATTTCAGTTTTGCCTTCTCATATGTTTTTTCTTTATGCAATGTAATTATTCAAGAATAATAATTAAGGTTATATCAATATCTTAATTTTAAAGTAAACTGTGTGCTGTTAGCGAAATAGCGCCGAAAACAACATTTTGAGTATTGGAAAGATTTAAGGCCGAGGTAGACCATATTATTGAAAAATAGATATCTGCGTATGTATAAACCTGAATTATTTCTTCTGCTTATCTTTGTTTGTTTAAACATGTTCTATTTCGTTATTAATTTGTCTGTTTTTAGGTTTCATTTTTAAGGTAAAATCGAAATCTATAGACAAAGTGAAGTTTTTTACTTAAACTTACACTGGTCCGTAAATGTATATAAGCGGAACTCTGTTAGATTTTATGAAGAGCACAACTCTTATTATTAAAAGTATATGTTTCTTTTTAGTTAAGTCTAAAACTTTAGTGTTTTTATTATGTCTTGTACAAAAGCTTGTTAAGCTTGTACAAAAATCTCTAGCCGAAATCGAAGTTTGTGGTTTTAAATGAACAAATACCGGATCTATTCAATAGCAAAACAGGATAAGATGTCAATCTTTTTTATTCTTGAACAGTTGCCCATAACTCTATTTTTTATGTTTAAAATATCATTTTAATTACGTTTTATAGGTAATACAAGAGTCCATAGCCTGAAATACACTTTGTTTGTGTTCTCAATATTAACTAAATTGATTTCTTAATAAAATCTAAAGTTATGATAAAAAAAGTTCAAGTAGAAAAAAACTGGAGCCTAAATAAACTTTAATAGATCCAATGATGTTCTCTACATTTCCAACACATGTCTTCATACGATTTTCGTAATAAAGTTTAAATTTACGACACAAAAAAAGATTAACACGATCACGAAACATGATAATTCTGTTCATTAATAACGGATTATCCGTTTAAGTAAGATTATGGTCTTGACAAAACATCTGTGGTGTGGGGACGAACGCAATTGCTCAATTGGAAGCGATGTTCCAAGTTTAGATAAAAGAGTTTATGAGTATGCCCGTGACATTACTTGTCTGCAAATGTGTATATACCGTTATTAAGATAAGATATCACGCTTAACCTTTAAATAACACGTAGGATACAATCAAGACCTAATTCCTGCTGAATTATAGTGCTCTAAACAGAATTTTTTCTTTAAATCGATGAAAACGAACTATTATTTGATGATCAGATCGAAAACAGAACATATTTAACTATTTAATTTTTAAATTATTCGATAAAATCGTTTCTCTTCCCTAGTTGGTTCTTCTGTACCGTAATGGCGGCTTCAGGAAATATTCAGGGGTGGTATTCCGGGAGTTATCAATTTAAGGGATTGTCTACTCAATCCGTCATAAAAACCAAAGTATATGCATGTTATATAGCTTTGAAAAATTGTACTTACTGGTAATATTATTAATTATGTTCCCCACAGTAGTTCCGCCGATTGCGACAGGATTGTTGATGTCCTCATCACTCGATGAACGCGATGAAGAGTCATCGTGCGCAACTCCCTCCTCCGCATGCCCAGTGAGACCATTACAGGAACGTATTTGTGCATCTGGTTTAGGTGTTTGATCGCATCCTGCGGGCCTACTGCCATTGCCATTTTGGATTGTGTCTGGAGGTTGACTCAAGTTAGTGTTGTCTGAATCGAAGAAAATAACGTCATCAAGTTCTTGTTCTTGTGGAGCGGTGGCTGCAGGAACGGGCCATACTGCAGATGGACCGGTTCCGTTGCGCATTTTGCCATCTGTTTTGGAAAAAATACAAATCGAAAATAAACATATATGAATGGAAGCATTTAACAAAACTCTTGTGTCATGCTTGTGTCTCAATAATGTTCTATTTCGTAATGTTTGCTCCCAAGATATATGTTCGGACCCATACAAGTTAGTTTACGAGGACACGTTTGAAAGGGCAATACATTATAGATTGCAAAAACTCGGAATTCCTTCATATATACTCATGTTCACATGAAGGTTCTGTGAGTTTGAGCGATACCGCCATACAGTTATAGTAGATTGAGTCCAAACAATGTAAGGGTATGCGGGAATAAATGTATTTCCGAAGAATATCGTCAAAGCGGAAGTTAAAAATATAAATGAACAAATAAACAAAACCCGATGTACTAGCAGCTGTTTTTTTTCAAGTTCTTTTTTCATTTAAAACTTGTTAAATTGCCAGAAGTGATTTAATTAAATGCTTTGAGTTGTAAAATAATGTAATGAGGACATTACTCTTTTAAAACAGGACAAATAAATAAAAATGTTGATAGATACGGATTCATCAACTCTTATCTTGTTTATTATGCAAAACTAGGTTTTCAAAGTAGTAATGCAATCCTAAGGCATATCTTTACAATATGTGAACACACACCCATTTTAGATATTTATGAACATAACCATTTTAATATTATCTCAGGAAAAGAGTAATTACATACAATGATAATTCAAACAGAATACTTTCGTAATAAAAACCTCATACTTAATCTCAATTAAAGTATTAGAAAATAAAACAGTGTTCAAAGCTAATGCATACCACCTTTGTTTGAATTTAATAGTCTTTTAGTTTCCTTAGACGATTTTTGTTTCTTCTTCAAATTCCTTCGCCAACGACGAATTTGACTTTGCAGAAGAAATATATTAACAAGTAAAGACAGAACTAAACAAACACCGCAAGTGATTGTCAATGCAGTAAGTGCCTCAGTCGTTGAACCTGAAACAAATTAATGGAAAATCCAAGTTTTGATATACAAGTTTTTATAACAAATTGCATGTATACCTACGAAAGTAATTAAATGTTACTTCATTATTTATTAACATGATCGTTTTAAATCGAGGCAAATAATATGATCATTCTTTTATTTAGTCCCACAATTGAATCTCTTATATGCTATTCCTTTGCACCGACACCCCGTTCTCTTTTCAGTGCAGAGACATTATCAACGATAATGAATAAAGCAATGCAGAGGAAGCAGCGAATTAGTAAACTGTTAGACCATATTATTGATAATGACAACATAAGGGAATGTATCAATTAAAGGGCATACCTTACTTTAATACGGACTCTTTATTGAACAAGTACTATCATCCGCTCATTTTAAACTTAACTTACTTTCACATTTCGGTGGAGGTCCAATCCAAATTGCGAATTCGCCACATCGAACGGGATATATGTACAGAGGTACATAACCATCGTTGCATGTGAATGTTAACGTATAATTAAATGGCACATGTGTTCTGTTTTCATTAAGGTGTCCATTGTTTGGAGGAGGAAGAAGTTCGCATCCTGCAACTGAAGATCTGCCTACTGTTAACAAATGGTTATATTGTTTACGCTTAGGCATGGTAAGCACAAATTTTGAAGGGACGACTATGAGATGTTATATACTAAATTACATAGCTATAAAGGCTTGTGGTAGTAGAGCAGAATGTTTGTATAGTTACTCTGCTGTTTCTAAATAAATCATGTGACCCCAGGGCTAAATTGGAATACACAGTAGGGGCTGAATATGATCTTGAGTGCATGGTTTGAAACAACTGTGTATAGTTCCGCTATACGATACTTCATACCGAATATTCAAACTAATATCTTTGCGAAATCAGAGCAGACGATTTCCGTATCGTTGATTGTAAACATCTATGATGACCTCCCGTAAGCTACATATGCAGCCGGAATGATTTTAAATTGTAAGAAATGGTCATCCGTGGATCGTTTCTGTTACGTTTTATGAAAATCTTCCTTTGAGGTTGAATAGAGTTTTATTTTATAAAAGTGTTACGGATGATGCAAGGGAAAAAATGTGATCCCAAACGCTCAAGCTGTTGAGATGAGCTTAAAGCACGGTCTGCACTAAAATGACGGTATTAACATATTAGTCCTCCTGAAAGCTATTTGTTTATATTTTAGTGAATGAATGGAACATGCTGGCTGTGTTTGGCCGTATAACGTTTTATCCAGCTATTTGTTTTAGAAGAAAAAAATACACAATTTTTTATAACCTTAAAGTTTCATGTTCGCTCTAAATTACTATGCAAAAAATGGAATAACAAATAAATTGTATTTCGCTCCCTCGGTTCAATTTTCGGAAGTAAATATTGGAATAAATAAGAGTAATTTGTTCTGATATAAAATACTGAATTTAATATAGTAAATTGTTTTTGTGAATATCTCATTTGTGAATATTTGCTTTGATGTGATCATTTGTTTTGCATATTTAATAGTTTCTTAAAAATGACTTTACCTCGAAGTTTTTCGACCTCTTCCTTATATCGAATTTCTGAAATCAAAATAATACGCTTATTTTATAACGCGTTTGATATGACATCAAACGATAAACGATGCAGTGTTGTCATTTTACTTATACCTTTTTGCTAAATGGTTTATTTAGTTTATTCATGTGAATGACATACTCAAATGTGATGTTAAGTACTATATACATTACACGTTGAACAAACAAGTATTATAAGTAGTGAATACCTTTATTAGCATTAGTTTTTAATATTGATACATGAATACCCCTATTAGTAGGCTAGCTTAAAGCGTAATTTAGGATTTCTGTGTGGTAAAGCTCAGAACATGCTAATAATGATCGGGCACTTTCATTTATAATGCATGGAAAAGTCTTACACAAACGCGTAACTAATTAACAAAACGACATTGCCTTCATGTGATATTTTCGATTGAACGTTTTCGAAATTGTATGTGTTAATAAATTCATTTACACCCGAATATGTGATTTTTTTTATCGCAGTACCATAACAATATTCTGTGCAGTTGAACGTTTGATGGCGGGTGAAACAGTCGCCTCTGATATCGTCACAACGCCGACAGTGCATGTACACTACATCGCAGAACTGGGCAGGGCTTTCACTAAAACAGATATAATAGATTGCATTAAAATAACAACTGTTTACATTCCTTTTAAGTTAGGCATTGGGTGTGATGCATGTTTTAAAGCATCACAGCAGCAATGACAGCATCGATGGTGCACTCCTTATAGGGACACCGTAAAATGGACATACCCGCTCCAAAAACAAAACAACACAGACATACTCCATATTTGAATACAAGTTCTAACACTAATGCAAATCACCGAAAGTCAACTACGAAATGCTATTTGCGCAAAATGAAGATCAATTTTCTAAGTGACGAATAAAAAAATTAATAATTTTGCATATGATATAACATACGCGTTGTAGGTTATCTATTGTACGCACGTTGTAAATACATCTACAATTTTACGAGTATGACTAAATGTGTTTGCAAGTTTCTGTCTGTGCATCATTGAGTACACTGCCTTATAACCTTTACTACTGTAAACGGAAATTAAACATACTATAACAGAGCAAGCAAGACGACAAGGTACTTACGAGTTACAAACGTCCCCATAGCAAATATATGGATCAGAGTAGTTGTTAGCTTGTATCCTCCCCAAACATAAGATCAAACATACAGCAGCTGCAACATAAACATATGATACAATATAACCAGAACAGAACGCAACAGACAGTTTGTTTAGACTAATACATATGTTCATTATCTTAAATAGGTACACAGTTGAAAAAAGGTAATTTTACTGATCGTTTTTTACAATGAATACGTCAAGAGAAACTTTCATCTCCAAATCATTATCGGAAAGTCAACTTAAAACTAAGAAATATTAAATTGCATAAAGCTTTGATTTTTAGACAGGTATCAATGACTGTTTTATAGTTTTGAGTGGTATTTTGATAGTATTGTGTAAAGTAAAAGCTTCCTTTACTTATTTATATTTTTTTAACAATCTCATATTTACAAGTTGATGTCAATAAACTTCGAAATTTAACAAATGATAGTCTGATGTAGTACAACAGAGTTGATTTATTTTCTGTGGTGGTACATGATATCAGGGACAAAAGCAAATGCAATCGATTCATCCTCTATATCTTTTTAGGATACACTATAGGTAATAACGTTCGTTACGAGCGATAATAATGCGGAAGTATCTGCCTCTCTGGATAATCAATTGATTGGGAGACGTCCCTTTTTTTACAAAGTAAAAAGGTAGACCCTTTCTCAATATTCGAAAGATGTTTTCAACATTTAATACCTGTCTTTTACAAAATAATTACACTTAACTTCGATTCAAATAAAAATAGTAGTATAATGCGCTTTATTGGCAAATTGATTATGTGTAATGTAGTTTTTTCAAACTATTCTTTTGACCAGTATTTAATATTTCAATTTATATGAAAAAGGATTACACGTAAACATATTTAAACATGGATTCGGAGATCTAATTGCTATTAATTAAGCGCACATGTTCGTAAGCTAACATGGTTTAGTTTAATTATTTTAGTAACACATACAATATACACATTTGTTATAACATGAGTGAACACTACAGGAGCTTTAATTTTGTAATTTATATCTATCGATATCTGTTTCTTTTCCACAAACAAGTAAGCTAGCCGTTCTCGTAAGAGGTGGTTTTCCAACAGCCATTAGTCATATATCTAAATACACCTCTCATTGGGATTCCAGAAATGTGATATAGACCGCGGATAATTATCGAATGCCTGTTGTAGAACATCATTCGGAAAACTTGCTCGTTTAACTGTTACTGATTGTTTAACCTATCTTTGTATTTATTAAGTATAAATTAAAGGAAACTGTGTGTCCTATCTACAAAAATAATATCATGAACTAATCTCGTACTAAATCACGTTTGTAGAAAACTTTTTGACAAAAAGCCAACTTTTTTAGGAAAAGCAAACCATCAGGAGATAATGTAAATGCGATATTGAAATTATTTAATGCAAATACAATATAGTATTTTTACCAAACAAAAAAAAATCAAAATACATAATAAACATATATCTTCAATAAATATTAATTAATAAGGTATGTACCATATAATTTGATCCACTAACCTCTATCGAATAAGTAACAACGTATTTCCCATAGTATAGATATAATTAAAACAGAAATTCTACTGAAGACCAACACACTTGAAAATTGTAAATATATGCAATCCAAAGTTTGAGCTTCTGTCACTTATACCGTAATAGAATTACCATAATTTATTACTCCTAAACGAAAATGTTATCTGCTTTCTTTTCACGTTTACACGTTTATTACAATCTACAAGTGTAAATTGTACTTAATTACAACTCATAGCCTCAATTCTTCTCACAGTTGTAACATTAACTGCAACACAGAGCATCACATTACAGCTGTTACATAAAATAAATTTATTTTACTTACAGATTCCAAGACCACTCGTCATCATTCTACTTTTCTTATGATTCCTTTCACGCGCACTGTAAAGCATAATCCACGGGTAACCCATGATCGAATGTATCAAACAACCACTTGAATAAGTTTTTTTTATTAAGTAAAGTATTTACACTATACAAATATGTTTAAATACAAAACGATCAACACATCAAAGCAGCATTTTTCACTCGTTATCAAACCATTGACGATATAGTTATTTTGTCCAAAGTATTGCCATAACAGGTGTCTATGTATTCAATAGGAATTAAAGTAGGCCTTAAACCACCAAAAGTTTAATTACAGATGTTGATTGTGGAAAACGAACAATCAAATTTAAAACCACAAACAAAAATGATCGTTTATTTTAAACTGAAAAATGTAATACATAAACCTTTGTTAAGTAAGTCTTAAACATACCTGTGGTTATAGCAAACAAATTATAAATGTCCTGTCCACAGCGACTTGCTGTTTAATAACACAGTAGCTTTCATGGTGGGTAACACATGGCTACACAAGATCGCGTTTTGAATAGCTGCATAGTTTTTAAATCTAAATCCTATATAGTCAGTACCCGGCTATTAAAATTGTAACATTGATCGCCGCGCTATGTTGCTACTGGCAAAATAAGTTGACTTATTAAATAGCGTAATTGATCTACACGCCTGGCCGCCTATGAGCACACTACCTGTGATTTAAAATATCACCAGTTTCTCTACACCAGCTTCCCTATGACTAAAGTAGATTGATTTTTTTATGTAATAAACCAGTGAGCTCCACGACTGCTAGCCTATTGTCACAGTAGAGAGCGTATTAAACAAAACCATTGAATTTCATCGTTGGTTTTCTATGAACGCAGCAGTTGGCCGTTGAAATGTTGCCCTACACGGCTGTTCCCTTATGGTCACAGCAGTTTGCGTTTTTAATATTTCGAATTTCCTCTACGTCTGCTTGCGAATGGCTATTTTTAAATTAAATAGCATGGTCGATATCCACAAATGGTGAAAATTAGCACAGTAACAAGCACTGTGAGCAGTCTTTACGAAAGCTCGGCTATGGGTACAGTAATAGTTGGCTATTAAATTAGCACAAAAACTCACCACGCCTGGTCATACATTAGTTGGCTATTAAAATAGTCCGCCGATTTCTACACCTGGTCGCCGATGGCAACATAAGTTTGCGTTTTATAAAGCACAATTGATATCCACTAGTCGCATATGGTCACCTTAGTTTACTACGTACATACCCCCTTTAATTTCTTATAATATCCATGTCGCCGACGACCAAAGAAGTTGGTTATGAAATGAGAAAATTGATATACATGTCTTCTCATCTATGACCACTTTTGGTTGTTTGTATAACACTCTAGTTATTCTCGGCTAGTCTTTAATAATTGTAAATTTGGTCTCGATGTTTTGTCGCCTAAAATATTGTGTTCATGAATATTAATGAGCCAACCAAACACCTTATTGAATGAAGTCGGCTTAGCAACCATCATTTGTTCGGATAACAAAATCAAGCAAGAAGCGTACATGAAGCTAAGGAGACAAAAAACGCCTGGGCAAGAAACCGGCTAAATTTATTGTTGTCAGAAAGTGTTATCTTTGTCGTGTTCAGAAATGAATTTGTATTGATTTGATTAATGTAAATCAAAAAAGTGATGAGAGAGAGAGAGAGAGAGAGAGAGAGAGAGACAGACAGACAGACAGACAGACAGACAGACAGACAGACAGACAGACAGACAGACAGACAGACAGACAGACAGACAGACAGACAGACAGACGGACAGACAGACAGACAGACAGACAGACAAAGACAGAGACAGAGACAGGCAGGCAGGCAGGCAGGCAGGCAGGCAGGCAGGCAGGCAGGCAGGCAGGCAGGCGCATGCGTGCGTTCGTGTGTGTGTGTGCCACTTTCCATGCAGGTATTTTGGTGGCGATTATATATTGATGAAATATTTATAAAATATGTATATATATTTCCCATCAATATTTTTCCGATAAATATGAATTTCATTCATAACGATTTTCGCTCGCGTCCCCATAGATTTTTCACGAGAAAATCATTCAGGGGGTGGATCGTACGCTAGTAACTGGCGTGGCGTAAGTGAGAAAAATAGTAACTTGTGTTCAAAATGGCGGTTAACGGGTGATTTTTGAATGTTATCGTCGGAATTTTTGAAAGGTTTGTACATTTACCATATTTATTCGACATTGTCCTTACGTGCAGGATGATCTACTGATATTCATTTAACCTCGGTATAAATCATGTCGATGCATTATTAATATTTTAAAAGTTATTGAAGACTTGATACGCAAATGCCTCATTGTTGACGATTGACACGGTTTATTTTATGTGCATTTTTAAACCATATATAAGGGTTTCTCAGCAGTTTTCACGGAAAGGTGGACTCAAGAACAATTATAGTTTACCTTTTATGAACACCAGGATGCTTCCAACAGGCAATCGCAATATATGCATCAAAATTCGAAAATTAAACGCCATTTCATTAACTGGTGAGCACAGTACCCCCACTTTCAGTAACTGGTGTTTATCCAAAAGTAAAAGTACAAAGAAAAAAAAGAAAACATAATAAAATACGCATGTTTATATTTACTTTTTAAATAAGTGATGCGTTACTATAATTTGTGAAGTCACAATAAATTGCAAGGTGGCATAGAAGAGACATGGAAGATATTTTTTTCAATTCACATGCGGACGTATTGGTTTCATTTGTGCACGAATTATTTCGAATGCTCACGAATGGCTTTTATCGTGCGCAAATAATAGTGAATAAGTGCGCACGTATTCACCTGTAAGTACACACGCACAAACGCTAACGTGCGCGCCTATAAATGTTTATTTGCGCATGCTTTAAGTTCTGCGTTCGCTCGTTTTGCTTTTTCATTGATCTATTTATCACATGCGCACGTATTGCTTTCTGTTTCCCTCGTATTGCTTTTAATTGCGCACATATTGATTTCTAGTGCGCATGTATTCATTAGAAAATGCCTTCGTATTTATACACACTTCCGTGCCGCAAGTAGTCATTTTAGTCCAAATAATTAGACGTAATATACCGATTACGTCTCAACGCTTTACTATATTTTTCTATTTCAAATTGATTTCAACGTATTTTTCAGTTTTTGCATGTTAAGTCATTGCTAATGCATAAAATTATCATTTGTTAGACACAAATGAGAACGATTACACTTTACATGTGTGAGGAATGTGCAAGAACACCACTTGTGTAATTTTAGAAAGATGGGTTATTCTTTAATGCAGAATGCATAATTACTTTGAACTAGATAAAATAACACAAGGGGCTACACCACAGGTGAAGGGCGCGTGGCCAAGTCACTTTAACATTATCAATTTGTCATAAAACAACATTTTTTTAAATTCTTTTTTGGCAATATGATGAAAAATATGGTTTTATGACAAATTGATAGTGTTAAAAAGACTTGGCCACGCGCCCTTCACCTGTGGGCTACACTTGAGTCATCCTGAATAAAACACGGCAAAAGTATCCAATCATATAGAGAAACAAGTTAATTATAACCGGCCAATGACGTTAAACTATGCAACTTTTAACTGAAACAGTGCCAAGCCTATATGGCAACAAACAGTGGTAGTGTTTTCTGACCTTGGATCACAGGTGAAGGGCGCGTGGCCAAGTCACTTTAACACTAATAATTTGTCATAAAACAACATTATTTATCATATTGACAAAATTTTTTTTAATTTTTTTTCCTGATATAATATGTTCATATAAATCATATCCAAAAATTTTTTTTGATTTTTTTTGTCAATATAATAAAAATTGTTTTATGATAAATTGATAGTGTTAAAGTGACTTGGCCACGCGCCCTTCACCTGTGCCTTGGATAGCTTTACTTGTAAGTTTTAATTAACATATTTTTATCCATTAGAAAAATATTGTCTATTGTTATGATGAATAATTTTTGCATAATTATTTTGCGCTGTTATATGAATTTGCAGTCGTTACAGCTACCGACATGAAGTTTCCGACATGACTTCCTGGCGGAACTATACAAATGACGTAAAACGAAATGAGGTGGATGGTTATCATATTTGTAGGAGAAGTATTCACTATTACGTGCGCACGTGAACACATAAGTAATGCGTGCGCAAGTATTTGACAAAAAATACCCATGTGTCCGCTATGCCGTCGTGAAATAGTTTAAACCTTCCAATAACACAAAGAATCCATATCGTTCACATTTTTATTAACTGTAATACTACACACAGTTAAGACCACTTATTATTCATGAACAAATGAGTCGCGTTGAGAAAAATGGGCTTAATGCATGTGCGTAAAGTGTCATCCCAGATTAGCCTGTGCAGTCCGCACATGCTAATCAGGGACTACACTTTCCGCCTAAATTTGTTTTTCGGTAAGGAGGGACTTCCTTGAAACTAAAAATACCATAAAAGCGAAAATTGTCGTCCCTGATTAGCTTGTGCGGACTACATAGGCTAATCTTGGACAAGATATTGTGGGAGTCATTGAATGTGTAATCTACGCAGTCTTACAACGTCACTTTTAAATCGATGAAACTTAAATCATATTTAATATGAGATTTATTTTATGTGTTATTACAGATGGAATCATCCAACGGAGATCAAATTCAATGCGAAGTGTGCGGTGTTGCATTATCATGTGCATACTCTTTAAAGCGGCACATGCAGCTTCATAGTGATTCCACATACCAGTGCGATTTTTTAGAGTGCGGACAAACATTCAAGCGTAAAAAACATCTGCAGCGTCACACCCGTTCCCACACCGATGGTCCAAAAGTCTGTAGTCATTGTGGGAAGGAGTTCACAACGACGTATTGACAGGGTTTTTTTTAGAGAAAGGGGAAGACGCTGGACGCTGTGTGAAAGGGGAAAAAAGAGAGATCTCCGGACGGTGGAGAAGGAAAGCATGCCTGTGCAACATGCACCAAAACATTTAAAACAAGGAGGCTGTTGAAACAGCACGTGAATAAGCACGATGCTCCCAAATTGTCTTGCCGCCTCTGTGAAAAAAAGTTCAAATGGAAGCATTGCATGAAAAATCATATTTAAGTGATATTATGGGCATTGTTCACTGTTGAATTGAGCTGAAAAGAATTAACATGTCAAAAGAGTTAGTTAAAATGTGGTTACTGACCGATTATCTGCAGCTCATCTTGCTACCAGTTGTTTATAAAAATATATTTTATATTCGATATTCTTTCGTGACCCACCTAGTCCTGTAAGCCGAAATGATCCGTAAAACGAAATTGTGTCGTTGTGTCTTTTTGTCGTATGAACGAATCTGCACTAAAACTAAATTTAGTATCACATCGTACATGCATGATCAGTTGTCAAACGAAAGTACGGTTGATTTTCAAATGCATTATTTTTCTCTTTCCGGGATAATGTTTTAGTATGTTGATGCTGCATTAACAAATACAAGTGTATATGAAATGAAAACACCAAAAATAAACAACAGTTGCGATAGACACCTATGAACTGTTATATGCCCATAATATCACTTTAAGCAATGTGGTGTGGAAATTAATCAAGGGTAATTCTAACACACTTTTTTGTAAAACTACAACTTTTGCCACTGTTTCACTGTTTATTAGTTCATTGTTTGAATTGTTTGTTTTAAAGTCGAGTGTCAGTTTTTGCTTAATTAACGAAAGTCCTATTCAAACCAAAAAGCACAATGTTTCCTTTAATTAATTTGAGCTTTATCGTCGTTTTAATGTTAGTAATCAGGAAATCAACACTTACAGTCTTTTTGAGGTTATTTTTCTCGAATATTTTGAAACCTATAGGCTTGCATTGTATGACATGTTTTAGGTCAGAATTTTGACTGTATTACACATCCATTCTTTTATAAATAGGATAGGAAAAATAGATATTAATAATTAAGTTATCACAGTTGATTTTTAAAAGTTTTTTGTTTACAAGCTGTATGTTCTATATTAAGAATAGACATTCTGGAAATGAGTGTGTGTTTTTGTATACACGTAGTTGTTTTTTTCTTATTTCCCAATATGTACATTCCAATAATATGTGATTTTGTAAATTTTTCTGTGACTATAACACAAGGACACATAGATAATCAAAAATATTTATACATTGTGTTCGGATTTCGGCATATCTAAAAATATTTTGTGTTGGAATTCATGCAAAGGTTTTATATAGTATGGGTTTTGGTGCTAGTTAAGTTTCATATAAGTGACATAAACCATACATTAATAACGTTATATACTTTTCTTGTCGTTAAAAGTTGGCATGGAGTCCAAGTGTGCTCACATTTTACAGTGATAAATATCCTCCCTCCGAACCTCTGTGATTATCATTACAAATAGTAATGTGATTTTATGTTTCATTATTATTACATTCGTAAATAGTAACACAGTGTGTGTTAATACCGTGAGTCGTATTCTGAGAAAACTGGGCATAATGCATGTGCGTAAAGTGTCATCCCAGATTAGCTTGTGCAGTCCGCAAAGGCTAATCAGGGACAGCACTTCCAGCCTAAATTGGATTTTTCCTAAGAAGAGACTTCATTTAAACGAAAAATGTCATATAAGCGGAAAGTGTCGTCCCTGATTAGCTTGTGCGGACTGCACAGGCTAATCTGTGACGACACTTTACGCTCAAGCATAATGACCAGTTTTCTCAGAATGCGGCTCCCGTGGTTCTAGTCAATTTACATTTATTTGAATTTATTTTGGATCATTATTTAAAATGTTAATAAACGTAACAATAAATATAGTACATTTTGTCTTATTTGTATGGAACAGCTCATGTGTATTATATTATATTATACAGATTCATGCATTCATGTTAAACACAAACGTGAACAGTTTTACCAGCAATGCAATTTATGAAGAAAAAGACGTTAATACATGTGTATTTATAGTTCGCTGTACTTGTCTCGCGGATTTAAGCCAAAAAACGGGTAATACAACTTTTACCGTGTCACACAAATATAAGTTACTTTTTATCTCATACTGATCAACATTCCGAGAACACTTTAAATAAGAAAACACGGCCTCGTTGAATCTTGTTATTTGTCTCTTATGCACATTATCTGACAAAGCTTTTCCGTGATTTCCGGGAGACAAATATTGTTCCCACATTGGTTTAAAGGGACTATGCTAACTAAAGTATATTCATAGATATAACAATTTAAGGAATAAAATATAGAAACACTTCTTTTTACTTAGACAAGCCTTAACCAAAAATAGCTCAATACCAAATGGTAAATGGTAAATGGTAAATTTAAACAACACAATCACTGAAAATGCTTTTATAAATAAATACAAAACATATGTCAGCATCATGGTTAATTAACCAAGGCCAATTGTGAAGTTACCTATAAACACATATATCAAGTGTGGGTTATTCTCCATTTACTATTTGCGGAGATAAGTTGTTTGGAGAAAAAATGAGGGGTCATACTCCATAATGATATTAAGTCATTATTACTTGTTCAAATCTTCAGGGGTGTACATTTACTTTCTAAATAAGCAAATAACCGATACGTTTGCATTTAATCACCTAAAATTGTAATGAGGCTCAAATTGTAATGTATAACAATTACATGTTCTTACTCTTTTTTAACGTGACACGCATTTATCCAAGTTAAGATTAAGAATAAAATATAAATCTGTATGCAACTGGTTTACAACCGGCATTGTGCCTGAAGTTTAACCATACCCAATCTGAACCGCACAAAACGATATTGAAAAATGTTGCCTTTTTATGCAATACGTATAGTTGTTCTGTTAAACAAGCACTTGCTTAGCAGTCTTGTGTTCACCCTGGGCAGGTAAGCAACTTACAAAAATATTTTTTAACATAAATATTTTTATATTACATTCGACAGTACCTTAACAAACACATATCTGACTATTTTACAAGACAATTATTTATAAATTTAGTACGGTTATATAAAATGTTGACATTTCAGAAAAGGGTAAACAACTCGTATTTTAAAATAATGTCATGTTCAAATACTGCTAAAATGAAATGATATCCGTTGCATTACTTATTATGCGCTTATACAAAATCAGTTATTTATGATTAAAACAATATTGTCAATATATATCCCTTTTTAATTCCAAACTCACTTGAAATCAGCTATTATGAAAAGAGCATTATTTGTTTTATTTAGATTTCGTTTAAATCATTAAATGAAATGCCAAGTCTTAAAGAGGGTAGTAATTTTTATTCATGATATAATTTAACTTTGAAGTGTTCCCGAATCGACTGAACGCCTTTCAGAATTCCATCGAGGTTGCTTATCGTTCCCTTTTTTCCTTTGTGCGGAGCTCTTATGTCAAACACATGGTTTCTAAAAGATAAGTGTTTTTAGCATAGAGAGAGAAATCCAAAACCTGCAATTAAATATAAATAATTCGTTATGATGTTCCCGAAGGAAGATATATAGTCTTTGCACCGGCTGTCGGTCTGTACGCCTGTCCATAATTGTGTTTCCGGTCCATATCTTTGTTATCAATCTATAGATTTAAAATCAACTTGGCACACATGTATTGCACATAGAAATTGCCACACGCAATTCACAGGTCCCTTTCACAAAGGTCAATGTCACAATTAGCCTGTCTATGTCATAATTAATAATTTTGCATTGATAGACGCGTCCTGTCTACATCTTTTTCATTATTGGATGGATTTAAAAATAATCTGACTCAAATGCAAAAGAACAGTATAGCGAAATGTCGCGCGGAAGATCCAGGTACCTACGTCCTAGGTAAAAATCACCCTTAGACTGTCAAGGTCATATAGCATGATTGTGCATTTATAGGTATATCCGGTCCATATATTTGCTATTAATGTATTGATTTAAATAACCTTGTCAGAAATGTCGCTCACAAGTTCCCAGTCCCTGTCTCAAAGATCCAGGCACGCTTAGACTTTTAAGGAGTGTGCATTAATAGGTGTCTCCGGTCCGCATGCTTGTCATTCATCAATGGAATTGAAATAGCTTGGAACAAATTTGAAGCACAGAAAAAAACAAGTCGTGAGTTCGACTCATGTCCATTTCTCTAATATCATCGGGGCCATGTGTCATCCTCTGGAGACAGTTCTTGTTTTGTTCGTCTTTTTAATTTAAATTTGATAAACGTGTCATTCAATATAACAATAGAAGCATTTAGAAATAAATAAACAAAAAGTGCTTCTTATATCGAACAACAATTCGTGATATACTCGACGAGTCCAATGCAGTGTGGCTACTGTCAGTTTCAGTCGGACGCATCTCCTCCGTGACGTCATCAGGCGTCTCGTAGTGGCGTGCTTTGGCTGTCTTCATCCGAAACGAACTGGAATTAAAATAATGTTTAATGAAATATTTGCAAAACAGTTTTATTTTATTGTTCTTTTTCATTTCACCATTCTCATTTTGTAAACTGATTATCAATGTATATACTGAAGCATGCTTTAATAATGAATGAAAAGTGGTCTTTGTGTAAATCTCTTTATATTTAATGTGATTTTGTATGATACGAATTCTAGATAAAATGGTATTTCGATTATTTTTTTTAAGTCTGAGTCTATAAATCAGACTTAAACGTTGGTGATTTCAAACCTTGTTTTTATGTACACATATGTGTGCTTTTTGAATAAACACCAGTTTCTGAAAGTGGGGGTACTTGTGCTCATCAGTTATTGAAATGGGGTTTAATTTTCGAATTTTGATGCATTTATTGCGATTGCCTGTTGGAAGCATCCTGGTGCTCATAAAAGGTAAACTATAATTGTTTTTGAGTCCACCTTTTCATAAAAACTGCTGAGAAACCTTTATATATGGCATAAAAATGCACATACAATGAACCGTGTAAATCGTAAACAATGAGAATCTTGTGCATAAAGTATTCAATAACTTTTTAAATATTGATAATTCATGAATATGATTTATACCGATGTTAAATGGATATCAGTAGATCATCCTGCGTGTAAGTACAATGTCGAATAAGTATCGTAAATGTACAAACCTTTCAAAAACTCCGACGAAAACATTCACAATTCACCAGTTAACCGCCATTTTGAACACCAGTTACTATTTTTCTCACTAACGCCACGCCAGTTACTTGCATACGATCCACCCCCTGTCATTAGATTTTTACTGAAATTAAAAAAAGTCCTTTCAAAAAAACTTCCAATACAGGTTTTTTCCTGCATTTGTGAATCGGCCATTGGCTCCTGACTTTGTGAAAAATTGAGTCGCGAACTTGTAAAATTGTTAAAATCAGTTTATTATAAATTAAAATATTTTAAGCATGTATACTATTAAAGTTTCTTTAAATATAGATATTCAATTATATGTTCATGCCTGGACATTTTTTTGGTAACATATAACAGCGTACATTCAAATAATCTGATTAACAACATTGAAAAAGGTAAACGGTATCTAAAATCATATGACTACATGTATTTAACCACTGTCAAAACATGTTCTTGCTACAATATTAAAACATAATATAGCAGTAAAAGCCTTATAATGACATTTGTCTGACTTAAAACACTTCCGATTAATGTCTCCCTTTAAGACATTGACAGAATTGTTTTCAAGTCTTGAATTTGATCATAGTGATTTTTCTAGATCAAGTAAATAATATGAACAAAAAAATCATGCCGGCAAAAACAAGTCATTTATATATTTCTTATTTTAAAATGCTTGACTGTAATCTGGAGCAATTGTGTTTATCATATTAACAGAAAATTCAGAGTGTAATTTAACACATTTGTCACCAGTATATCGCATCAACTGCATTTTCCTGATTACAACTGAGCGTAATCACTGATAGGAAATATCCGACTTGCATTTATTTATTTTAACACATTTAATAATGCTGCCAACATCGTTGAAAGTTTGCATAGGTTGCGAAAATATATAACATTCTCAAAGTAACTTTTTTACTTGCATACTGCTGGATCCTTCTTCCAATTTTAAGATTACTTTATTGTGTCACGTATTGTATAACAAAGAACACTAACAATATTTTCAATTGATATTTACAACTGGTTGGAAATAATTGCTAACCGGTAAAGGTTGTTAACTAATTCAACAAACTGTATGAAATCAGGGTGCAGAATCAACGGGGGTTTCAGGGGTTTACATTCGGGCTGAAGAGAATGTAAACTCACCGTAAAGAGCTTTATTTGTTCAATCATCTCAATTTATTGAAATTCATTTGCAAACATTTTGAGTTATTAAAGGACAGTTTTTCTTGCAGTTTGTGTCGATATCTTAAGGTATAAGAATTAATCATTGAATACGTCTGAAATCGGTGACAACATTTCACGTTGCGTGCAGAATAACCGTGCAGTAAACATTGCATTTTTTACAAGGACACGGGCTTATGAAATAAAGTAATTTTGATGTATTTTACTTTTCCATAAGCAGCATAAAATAAGTCTTTTATGCACAAATTGAAATTCTTAAGAAAAAATATTTTAAAACGTTAATTGTTAACAAAGCACCACTTACCGGTGTGTTTACATCCATTAGCGTTTAATTTGGAACCACAAAAAGTCACGTGATCCCGCACCCTGTAATTAAGCTGCCTGGTGTGTTGCCTGGGGTTTGCTTTCTTATTAGATTTTTATGTTAGGAAGATGGATCTATGCGAGTACCTTAAGGTAACTACAGATCGTGACAAGATTACATGGTTAATTGGTGTTGGTCTGCGTATTGGATGCCAAATTGCACATATCAGATATATGTGAATATCCATGTATGCTGTTAACAACTCATCAACATGACACTAATGAACATCGCTTTATGTAATGATTGTTATGGTCAACATGTATTTAAGCAGACCTACCTTGGCTACACAATATAAGGATGTAACACAGAAGAGAGACTTATAAGAAGATGAGTCTTTTTCCCACCCCCACCAGAGATGAGTGGATTTGTTCATGTCCTGGAAGTTATATTTGGTGGCTAAAAATGTTATTTACTGGGATGCCTTGTATTAACAACTAAACAAAAACTAAGAACCATTCTACGAGTTTTGGTATATGTTTAATTATTCAACAGTTTATATATGAACTGTCTATCCAAAATGCATCATGATTTAGGCAAAACAGTGCTATTATTCATTAATAAATCAAAACAATTAATCCCATTCGTCCACAATGTTTCATACCCAAGTTGAGCCTCGTTTTGAAATAGCTAACCAGGATGTAAATTGAACTTTAAAACTGGAGAAATATTGTCTAAATGTATTTTATAAACACAGTTTTAATTATTGGCATATTTTAATTTGTGAACGTTCGCTGTTGCTAATTTACAGGATTATTGAAATGGCCGTTTTTTGCAGTTTTGAGCCAAAATAGTTCGATATGCACAGTGGAAATGACCGTTTTTGTCAAGTATTGTGGTCGTTTTAATTTTGTGAAATGGTAGTGTCGAAATTTTAAAATGGCCGTACACGGCCATTCACTAAGAAGAAAAAACCTGCTGAATAAATACATATTTAAAGTAATATTATTCTGAACACCAAATCCGTATTAAACGTCGATTGCCCCGATTACATTTAGCACACTCAAGTATTCCTAAGGAATGATAGTGAGCATATTGACCATTGATGTTGTAAACCAAAGTTTTCTGAACTTTATATATGAAAACAAAAATCTTTAGTTTTGAAAAACTATGAAAAACCTTTATCGTATTTGAGGATCCTTAAGTACGATAGCAAAGCTCACACCATTTCTCATCAATATTAAGGGATGTTCAATTTCATATTATTGTGAAACATGAATTGTTCATCAGCTTTATAATAGTTTTAAAGGATCTAATCTCAACAGCTACTTAATTGTATTAACAATATTCAGATTTATGAATCTCTTAGTATGAAAGTGTGTACATGTGATAATTAAACTGTTGCAATTTCTTCTTTATTTTGACACGTGTTTAATGCTTCGATTTTAGTCATTATACATCATCAGTTTTCCACCTCACGCATATTCTATCGCCTATAATACTTTCTCCCGGAAATAAAAACGTTCGTTGGTATCTAACATTATATTAACAAAGTATTCCATAATCAAGATTGCATAACAAAATCAACGAAGTCGCGGTAAATCACGTGTGAAAAATAGGCGCTCGATGTCAATGACAATGTTGTTTTTTTAATTATTTATCTTATAGTTACCCGTTGTTTTTTATTATGCATACACATACTAAAATTATAAAAATCTTCCGACAAAACGTCTTCTTAAAAAAGATAGTTCGACTATGTACATAGATATTGACAAGGTAAATCACTCGTCATTTTCTAAAGCAACGGAAGTGCGTCATTATGCATAATTAAATCGCTGTCACCCCGCTCGGCGGCGTTGAAAGTCTGTTGGCAAGATACAGAGAAGTTTCTGCTGAAATAAATGTTTACGGAACAGTTGACTGAAAAAAAAAATCTAAAATGCTATCAAAAGAAAAGTTTTCTTAATACAATAAGTGCAAATGAATGAAACAAGAAGTGGTGAATTATTGAAAAACATTCTTTATCGATCGATCGGAAACTCATAAATATGTACGAAGCGAGCTTTGTATTTTGCGAGCAATTAAATTTGCGGATGCAAAGGTTATTTCTGATTCGCTGGTCGTTTATTTATGCTCTTATTTCAATTTATGTTAGTTTTTTACGAGACTGAACGACTTTTTCATTCGGAAGCTTAGGTTAAAATAATAATTAAAAAAATGTTTTTTGTGTTACTATTCATTATACTGTTACGATCGCTTTATTTCCACTGAAGCGGAAAGGAACAATTTGTTGTTGTGTTGTTGTTTTATCTGCCGACTTCGTTACATACGCAAAATATTACATGTACGTTGTATTTTGGAGCACACTTTTTGAACTTGTTAAACCTTATGCAAATTATTCAAATACTTTCAAATAATATGCAACATAAATTGCAGTTTAATGTCAAAATACTGTAGTTTGACGGACTTACTTGCAGCCCAATATCGCAAGTTTAATGTTTGCCGTCACAAAGTTTAACGATATAATAGCCATAAAAATATCGACGGTTGTCTGCAAGAAACAAGAATGCTATCTCAAAATCAAGTATGTAGAGATTCACTTTGTTAAAAACATATAACCGAGAATGCAAATAAATGAATGAATCATATTAATTGTATTTTTTTAATGACGGCACATATGAAACCAAGTTGTGGAACTACTATAAGTCAATCAAAATCACGTTCCAATCCACGTTTTGAATGGAATGGTTAATATATTTTTGAGTTTTTTCAAATGTCATTAGATATGAGTGCTCACAAAACCTTGAAGTTTTTTAATACACTTAATTATTTTTTATAGTAAAAAAAGTTAAACAACATTGACATCGCCGGTATTCGAACCCGTGTAGTCTTGATCTGAAAGCGGACGCTAACACTGCGCTACGCAAACTTTTATCTTCCGAAGCGAAACATAATGTCTAAAGCAAAGTGGAGTAATCACTTGATTGTCAAGATGGCGACGTCCATACCGAGACAGTTATTTTTTGCCGTTGTATGTCCTTTATTACTTTTGTTTAATTTTTAAATGACGCTCAATTTCCAGCCATAGCAGTAGAAAGGTGATTAGCGATTATTTCGTATTAAAAATTATATCTTGCCTTTACTCCCCATGCATGTTGATACTGAATCTGTAATTAGGTCATACAGCTGAGAAATTGTGCGGCGAGTAAAGTTGATATATGGAGCGAATATTAATCTGCAATAAATGCTAGGTATGTTTTTTCTGATATTGCTGGAAAGTTAAAAAAAAACGAATACAAGTAATACAGGGTATAAAACGGCGGAAAAAAATCTGCCTCGGCTTGGACGTCGCCATCTTGACTAGCATTCGAATACCCGCTCCGTTTAGTTAACGTTATCTAGCGTTTGCCAATAACAGAATTGTTTTATAAACGAAATTTGTTTTATTTTCTAAGAACGTTGTTTTCACTTAAAATGGTCGTAGAAAATTTCACACAAGAATATTGTCTTACAAATTATCTAATAAGAAAATATTGGGAAAAAAAATCTTAGGAAAAAATTGTTAGAATTAGAAAATTCAATGATAATCGTGTTATCAATTTCGTCTGCCAACATCCTTCTCCACTCGGGCATTTTTACCAATTTTTTAAATTCAACCGACGAGACTTCTTTTTGATTTGCGGTTGTAAAGTCCATCGACTAAAGCCAATAGACTAAAATCATTAATGACAATATCCGAACAAAGAACAGCACGAATTAGTACATTTCGATAAAAAGTTCAATGGAAATTCAATAAAGTATTATATTTAACAGAAAGCAAAAACCGGAAAAAAACACCTTTAAAAAAAGAATATCGGACAATTTTAGAAATAAGAAATTCTGAAAAATAAAAAAAATATAAACACAAATGTGCGTAGCAATTTTGAATATCATGAACGTTTACATGGACAATTAAAAAAAAGCTTATTTGAAAACAGACTATTAAAGATTGTCAAAAAGTGTTATAAAAACATTGCCAAATAAGAATATTTGCGCATATATAGACAAATACTCTGGACGTGCAGACACGATTCTTCATTGTAAGTTACAAGACATAAAAAATGTGATAAAGAAGAAAAGCAGAACATTCTTACAACGCATTTTGAAACAAAACTGAAAATGACAAAGATACCAAATTGCAGGTTTAGACAAATCTTTATAAGCATCGTAAACAGCAAATTACACAATTGCAATTCCAAGGCACTTTGTGAATGTGAACACAATTTCGTCCTTATAAACTATATAGAAAGCAATCCAATCGAACATGGTTTTCATTAAACAATAGCATGTCAATTCAAAAGCATTAATGAAAAAACAACAACATGAAAATCAAAAATATGTATTGCCATTCGTAAGACCGACAGTCCTGTCAAGTAAGGGTTTGTATGGAGAGGTTGGTCTGAGTCATTGCGTTTAATACTGGTAGGGGTATCCCGAACCTCTCATTGCATTCAGGATCCAGTCTTTGTACTGGGTCACATCCTCAAAAACCCCTGGAGAGTCAGAGGTTTGTGAGCAGTCGCCGCCGGAAGAAGCGATACCTTTCAATGTAAAGTAGCTGCCTTTGGTTAAAGGAACTTTAAAAGACTTTAAAGAATCATTTACCTTACTGGTCAATAAGCACAAGATATTTGAATCGTGTTATATATTAATTCCCTCGTTTATGTCATAAAATTATCAGTTATCATTGTATTGAATGTCAAGATTACACAATTAAAACGTAGTTATTAAACTACACCTACCTTCCACATACCAGGCACCGTCGGATTTTTTGCAAACAAGGGGACCACCAACGTCATCCTGCATTGGAGAAGTAAACTACATTTTGGGCCAGCCTTTGGTTATTAAACTGCTGTGTTTAGGTTGTGTTATTGTAAGGCATTTTCCTTGATAACTGTTGGTTTTTTCCTCATTTTGGGTTGTGCTTCTAATATAAACCGTTCTACCGGTAGGTTTATTCGCCAGAATTGTTTGTATTGCTTATATCATTTGATTAAAAAATTAATATTCATTTGAAATTTAAAATTTAGATTTTTTAATTAATCATGCAAACAATTTCACCGGGTGCTTCAGAACTGGTCATACACGTGTATGCATGTGTGTGTGTCAGATTTTCATAATGATCATGCTGCAACCATGTCATTTCTTATTAGAAGCCAGTATCTATTTGTTTTTTAAAACCTCGTTAATTTGACTGAATATCATCTTAATTATAAATATGTGCACAAGTTTTTTTTTCTCTTGAACACATACTACACAGAAGTCCTTTTGCTGATTTTCGTAGCCCGCGCAAATTTCTGTCACCGGAAGATAGTCGTTCCAATGGCTTGCGCAGATGTTGTCGTCCAGTTTGGGCATCATGAGCTGGTTCAGCGTCTCGTCGTTACCAGTGTCTGAGGGGGGCATATTAATGAAAGATGTGGGGAAAATTATACAAGATATATGTTGCTGAACAAACGATGAGCAAATTAGTGAGTGAAATATTAGACGAACATGATCAATTAGAAGAGACAAACGGTGATCTAGTTAGTGAAGAACATAATAAACTAAAAGATCATGTGATAAACTTGGTCAACAAACTTATAACTGGCACACTGTCCTCAAGTATACTTGTAGGTTTCTGTGAAACTGGCAAGTACACAGGCAAGGTAAGCTAACAATTCCAAAGTAAACGAATATTGACTACCAGTTAAAAACAAATACATAAACATACGAAATAAATGAGAAGAAGTATGTGTACCCATTAGTGAAAGAACAAGTTAAAACATATAATTAATTCAAGCCTGGAGTTACGAAAATTACCCTTGACGAGAAAATATGACTTAGACAGACAATGCGGAGACTAAACGCTTTCTCCGGAAATTATTTGTTGACATCATGAAACGTTGGAGAGTAAGTTAGTGATGATGTAAAAACCTGAATCATAATAAGTGGGAGGACTTAAAACACAATATTCAATTACTGTATAAATAACTTTAAGACTAAAAAAAAGAAAGGTTAGTATTGTGTTACGCCTAGCGAGATACGAAAACCTTAATTATTTATTTAACGCAAAATGAACGTTTTAATTAGTAAAAACTTGACTGTTTTTAATCTGAAAATATCTGAAAATTTGAGGTACAAATCTTACATTTGGTGCTTCCCCATCCTGCTAGGTAGCAGTTTTCTCCTACCTGGAAACCGTGCATAGCGTCTGGCAGGCACACCGGACGAGTGGCGTCATTCCACCTTCATGCAGGCAAAACACAATGTGTTATCAATTAGATGTATAGGTGAGTATGGTATCTATGAAAATAATAGAAACAACCATACAAACGCATTTATAGATAATTATCAAAAAGTTTGACCAGGCAAAAACCTGTTAAATGTGTGTATTTATTATCAAATAGACCATTATACGATGTATGCTGTTGTTTGTTTTGCGTTCATACTGTTGCTACCTATTTGTTTTGTTTCAAAACAGCTGTCCTGCTCTTCCTTATATTGACTGTTATTAAGTTATTTAGAGTATCATGCTGACTTTTCGGCTGCGAAAATATTGTAGCTGTTGCCTTTCTGGTCGTTTATTCGAGTGGAGATATGTTAAAAGATGAACTGAAATCAATATTTAATAAAGGAGTATTACAATATTGCCTATAGTCACACTCAAACAAATATTATGTGTTTGGTTTTGAACTTATCTCAGGACCAAAAAGATTTGTACGTTTCTAAAATTGATACACTATACATCCTGTTAGGCCATTAAAACCATTAGATTGTGGAAGGCATTGGGATACATGAACTTCAAAGATCATAAAGATGGGACCATGATAAATCATTCTTGTACGATGTAAGGTTTAAACTCATACAGCGTCAGGCACCTACGCTATGGGGTCCACGGTGATAATTAGAGCGATGTCGTTCTCAAGACTTGTGATGTTGAAGCCCGGATGTTTCTCCACTCCTCTGACGTAATATGCCTTCTCATGCGGGTCAACAGTGCTGATGTTGTGTTCGCCGGCATAAATTCGCCACCGGTGGAGGCTATTCTCAAATACTCTAAAGTTACGGATGACTCGAAGTTTAATAATAATACTAATAATAACAAAACGGAAAATTTAGGTTGTTGAAAGCTTATCAATTGCGAAAATAATGTTACTATCCGCAAGAATGTTATGGCAAGTGACAAATGGTCCATAAATTGATTTATAATAGTTTTAGAAATAGGAATTTACCATCAATTTATAAATTTGTCTTAGACGGTTTCTAAGAGTATGATCTTAAACGGTACTTTCGTAAACAACCACATCCAATACTACAAAAACGACATATACCCTGGTTGATATATTAATGTTAATATATCACTACCAGTGTTAGTCGGTGAATTTGCAGGGATTATGTTGTTTTATTTTCCGAAGTATGCCCACACTTGCCAACAAAGAGGTATGTAGAGTTGCATTGATTATTTTGAATTGTCAACTTAGTTGTCTTTTACAAAATTTATCAAACGTATGTGTTTTATATGTTTGAAAAAAATGAATATCGCGTGAATCTAATGTGCAAAGCTGACTGAGAAACCAAGCAAAAGACACTAAATGCATTTTCGAAACATGTGTGTCTTAATTGATATCGATATGTTGACCGGTGTTATATTATATTTACTGAAGACATCGTTAGTATGTAACACCCAGAAACAACAAAGTTGTTAATGGGAAGTTACCATGTGTTACTTTCCGTTCCCATATTACAACTATCTTGTTTTACTGATTGTATGTACTTTGAATGAATATGTTGTCCCATTACGATATGAATCTTCTTCGTAATATATGATGTATTTGTGCAATCTGTTAATTAATGACCGTTTCTGAATTATTTACAGAAATATTCCGTTTCTTTCTTATTTTGTTGACCAGTTTAAGTTTTGTTTTGTCACGTCACCACAATAATATCCTTAGATTGTCATGTGTGCGCTTTGTTTATACAACACGGTTGACTCATGTTCGTATTGCAATACAAATGTGATTTGTGTTTAATAGAAGAAACTATAAATACATTTATACTGATACATACTAGTAATTATTGTGCCAAATATTAGACGAACGTCTGAACTTCACCTGTCGGCATAACTTCAAAGTTAATACACATTGATCTTAATCAACTAAATGGATCAATTATGGTTATGAAATCGAAACAGTTGAAGGTTCCATTATGCACTCATGCATTTAAATTTTTGCGTTAAATATCATGAACATATCGGATACAAAAGGTGCATTAAGAAGGAGGAAATTCATGATTAAGGAAACGTCATGACGTGACAACATCTTGATTTTTGTAAATTAAATTTGTGTCAAAGTGCAAAAATACGAATAATTAAGACGAACATAAAACTTACTTCCATGTACTATTCTAGAGACGTTATTTGATTTATGCGATCTTTTAATAACCTATGAACGAATCTTGAAATGGTCAAATGCATACATGGCTCACATTAAAATCCCATATGAAAACATACCCCTAGTCAATGCATGTGGATTTTTTTTTGGTAGTTTTCAAACAGAGAAAAATAAAAACACACTTTTGTTAGATCATGACGCAATAATGTTGTTTTTTTACTTTCTATATTTGACTTCATTATATTTCGCTAGATAAAAAATGCAATATAGCTTTTAGACTTGATACAGTCAATTTTAAATGTATTGTATTAGATACAAATATAATCGTTATCGCAATACTCTGATATACTGCAAAGATTTATTTCCTTTAGGCAGTAACTTTTATTAAATGCATGGTCCCGTAGTCCCTGCTTCGGAAATCTGTGGGCTTACCTGTGGAAAATGTGTGCCGAGGTCAGTATTACATGCTGGTCAATTATTGAACCGGAACCATAAATGTAGCCAAGCGAATCCGTCACTAATACCTAAAGAGGTGAGGATACGTATTCTGCTCGATTTAAAACAATAACATGTTGTTCTCAGTGTGTTAAAAGTCAGAAATAATCACGCCTATATAATAGAATTTTGACGATGATTGTAGTAAGGAGAAGGAAGCTAGGATAGTACATGGTGATAGTAATCATGACGACAAACAAACATGTTACTGATGATAACGATTGTAATGAATATGAAATGGAGAACAGACATTTGCGACGATGTATTCGATAAAGAATAAGACGATAAGGTAGAAGACAATTATGATAAAGATGATGGTAATGGGGATTATGACATTCTGTAAAAAGTGACTATGACTCAAATACGATTGGGGTGATGAATATGATAATAAGTATGATAATCGATTATTTTGTTGATGTTTATGATAATTATAATGATAATACTAATGATAATGAAGATGCTGCTGCTGCTGCTGATGATGATGATGATAATGGTGATAATGCTGCTGCTGTGCTGATGATGAAATATGATGATGATTATGATGATGATGATACAGATCATGTTGTTGCTGCTGTCGATGCTTCTACTGCTTCTGCTGCTGCTGACGATGATGATGATGATGATGATGATGATGATGATGATGATGATGATGATGACGATGACGATGATGATGATGATGATGATGATGATGATGATGATGATGATGATGATGATGATGATGATGATGATGATCATGATGATGATGATGATAATGATGATGATGATGATGATGATGATGATGATGATGATGATGATGATGATAATGATGATGATGATGACTATTATTTTGATGATGATGATTGCCGTTTTGATATTGTTACCATCCAGGGCCAAGAGCCGGGAATGGCCACCTGACCGCCGACGAGTCTTTTGGTGATAGGCTGGACAACAGAGACGCCGCATGGAACTCCGCCTAGAAACCGGTATATACAACAGGTATACCGTTACATGGTGACATTTTCCCTGCCTAGAAATCTCATTTGGAAAACCAGATAAATTACATTTTCTGAAAAAAATCATTTAGTATGTGACGTTTTATGCGATTTCGTGTCTTATATATTTTTTGATTTCCGTAACAATCATTAAGTCTATGAATATTTTTTTATTTATGGATGTCTTCTCAAGATATTTTTTCAAGGAAGAAGTGTTCACTTCCAGTGAATCGATATTTTGTATTGCCATTAAGAACTTTATGAATGCATACGCATTATAACCTCGTTATGTGGGCAAGAAAAAAAGATTCACAACATTTTTTTTAGAAAGACATTGAACACTTTTAAATGTTTTTTATAAGATAGCCACAGTTTTATTGCAAACATACTAAAAACTGTTATAAATAAACTTATTTCCAAAGAGCAAACTGGATTTATTAAAAGAAGATATATAGGAGAAAACAAAAAACTACTATATGATATTTTAAAATACACAGAAGATAACAAAATACCTGGACTTTTAATGACATTAAACTTTGAAAAGGCCTTCGATACACTCTCCTTTAATTTTTTTTTAACAAACCTCATTGCATTTTAATTTTGGTACTATCATCAGAAATCGGGTCTGTCGTTTCTTATATTACACCATGAGAACTATTGAGATCAATAGGTTTCTATCAGATATGATAAGAATTGAAAGACGATGCCATCAAGATGACCCAATCTTCATTTCAAGTGCAACAACTTTGGCTAGTCTAATTCGAATTACAAAAACATAAAAATAGAAAATGTTAAACACAAGATAACTATATCTGCAGATGACATCTCATTTTTGTTAGATGGCTCTGATATCTCTCTTAATACGGTTTCGAAGTTATTACATAATTTTGCTTTAGAGTCTGGATTGAAAATGAACATCGACACAACAAATCTGATATGGATAGGTTCAAAACAAATATAGTACACACTTAATTAAGACACATTTTAATGGGACACAACAAATTTTTAAGTGTTAGGAATCACATTTGATAAAGATTTAGAAAAAAAACAGAGTTAAATTCTCTAAACAAAATAGAAAGTTTACAAAGTTTAATATAATTTTGGAAAAGAAGATATCTTTCACCATTTGGAATGATAATCATACATAAAACCGTGTTGCTTCCCCTTTTAACACACTTATGTATTTCTCTTCGTAGCCCGGGATCAAGTATATTGAAACAAATACAGACTTGTTTTAATAACTTCATATGGAATGAACATATAACTATTAAGCATAATATACTTATAAAATCTAATAAAGATGGAGGGCTCTATTTGATTGACGTTTACTCATTTAATTAAAGTATAAAGCTTACATGGATAACGAAAATAGTAACATGTGAAGAAAAATGTTACCAACTTGAGTATTCACTGTTTAATGTTAAAAAAATATATGGGAAATGCATATATCGACAAAATTGTTGAAATTTTACTTTTTTTCTGAAAGGATGTGCTTATGTATTATAGAATCTACATAAACAAAATCAAAATAAGAAAACCTGATGATATACTTCACATGCCACTTTTTATAACAACAACTTAAAGATTGGTTATAATTGAATTTATGAAAAAAGTATGTATGAACGTGGCATACGATTTATAAGAGACATATTATGTACCTTTGGAAAATTCTAAGCAAGAAATTGAAGCTTGCACAGGTAAAAAACTCATTTTTGTATTTTACGAAGGTTTCAAAAGATTTGTAGCAGAGTTCATTAAACACTCAGGTTTTGCATATGTAAAAACAACAACTAATGATAGTGCTTTTATTAAGTGTTACCTAAATTTAGTTTTTACCCAGAAACAAAATAAACTCGTATATGAAACTCTTATTGCAAATACTGAAAAACCTTCAAGTAAAACAAAAATGGAATGAATATTTAAAAGTATTGACTGGAAGTATATGCACAACTTCGTTTTAAAAATAACCAGAGATACTTACATACAATGGTTGCATACTAGAATAATACATACAATATTCGGTACTAAATATCTGCTATATAAAATGAAAATTGTTGATGATAATAACTGCACATTTTGTAATAAATATAAGCAAACTTAAACTCATCTTTCTGGGGTTGTGAGCACATTCAAATAATTTTTCAACATGTAACAAATGTATTGAATATAAATAATGTCAATATTCCTACATTCTCTTTCCAGGACATGGTTCTTAGAATTTGTTCGAAAAAAAATGAATCCTAGCAATCTTATATTGATCCTTGAAATTAAAAAGTATATATTAATGTGTAAACAAACAAACAAAATCGCAAATGTTCCGTGACTTAGGAGCAGTCTACTTTTATCATGGGAAATCCAAAATCAGACGACTCATCATGAAATACCTAATTGGTAAGTTGTAAAATATTCATACAATAAACTCCAGCCAATATAATTCATAGTTGCAAAATATGAACAACTAAAAATGCAATGTAATAAACGGGTGATATGCCTATTTTTCTTGTTTCTAAGTTTATGTATTACATCTATACAATAGCAACGTTATTCTTTTTTTAACCTACTAGATAGTTAATATGATACGTGTTATTTGTGCATATAAATTTTTTGCAATAAGATGAATTCTTGTATTAAGACTTTTACAATGTGTATATATATAAATTCATAGTAAACACAAACATACAACTAGATCGGATTTATTGTATAAAACTGTTTTAACATTTGTACCGTCTTACATTTCAAACTTGTGAAGTTAAAATGGACCAATATATGTTGTAAAACAATTATTTGTTCAATATATAATTCTGAAAGACGTCGGAAATCGGTTCTGAATAAGTTTAATTCAATAAGTTATCATAAAACCTGAAAAAAATACATTATCTTATAACACCAGAAACCTCACTAGCAATCTCCTCAGAAGAACAATTTGATGTCTTTTGAAGTAAACAATTTGACCATTACCAATGGACTTATTAACCACAAATCGAAAAGACGGTCCGGTCGTTAGGGTTTAAAATGCGTTAAAAATGCCAGGATGTAGTAGAATGTTGCCAGACGAAATAGGTTAGATAATTAACATTGAATTATCTAATTAACTTGTCTTACAAACCTTTTTTAGAAGATTTTCTTTTGAGAACTTGTCTAGCACCAGCTATAGTGAATTTTTGTAAACCATTTTGAGTGATTAAACGTCCTTAGAAAATAAAACAAATATCGTTCGTAGGACTATTCTTTAATTGACAAAAGCTAGATAACGTCTCCTATACAGAGGGGTTAATCACGTGCTAGTCAAGATGGCGACGTCTATGCGAAGGCAGGTTTTTCGCCGTTTTATACCCTTTATTACTTGTATGTATTTTCCAAATGACGTTCACTTTCCAACTAAATCAGCAAGAAATCTACTAGCGTTTATTTCGTGTTAATATCCGCTCTATAGAATTTAATCTCTGCAAAATATCTTAACGGGATCTTTTCACTAAGACAATTTGCGAGGATCAAAGGCGATATATGAAGCGTATTTAAATACGAAATAAACGCTTATCACCTATCTACTGATATGGCTGGAAATTTAGCGTCATTTGAAAATTTAAAAATTAAACAAAAGCAATGAAGGATGTAAAACGGCGAAATATATCCTCGGCATGGATGTTGCCATATTGACTTCACTTGATTACCCCCTCTGTTATAGATATTATGTTTCGGTTCGGAAGATAATGCTATGCACAGTTGTAGCGCATCCGCTTACAGATCAAGACAAAACGGGTTCGAATACCGGCGAAGTTTTTTTGTTGTTTCAACTTTTTTTCTTACTATAAAAATTAGTTAAGTCTATTAAAAAAACATTGAAGATGTTTAATCAATCGTATCTTATGAGAAAAATACCAACGTCTTTTAACAAATCCCTTAATACGTGAATAAGAACGAGATTTTGATTAAATTATCGTATTGCCAATTGTTTCATATATGCCATCATTCCAATACATATGTTCCTAACATTGTTTGCTTTTTTGTGCATACTCGTTTATATGTTGTTTTTTTACGTCGTATTTGATTTTTTCAATATATTTATTAATGGCGTAAATTACTTAAAATAGTTGAAACAGATAAATAATCGCTTGTTTCTTGCAGACGTCTGTCAAGGGCTGTAATATCGTTTAACTTTGTGACGGCGAGCATTTACCTAGCGATATGGGGCGGCGAGAGAGGGGTCAAGTTACAGTATTCTGTTATTAAACTTAAAATTTTTGCGCATATCGTTTGAAATTATTGAAATAATTTGAGAAATGAGAAAACAATGCAGAACATGTGCTCTACGATATAGCGTGCATGTAATGTTTTGCGTATATAACGAAGTCGGTAAATATAAAAACACCAACACAACAACACCAATAACGAATTGTTTCTTTCTGATTAAATGCAACAAAACAAGAAAAACAAATATATAGCTTTGACCTTAGCTTCCGTTGGTTAACGGTCGTTCAGTCTCTTAAATAGTAATGATGTAATGATAACATTAATTATGAAAAGAGAATAAATAAACGTTAAGCCAATCAGAAATAACATTAACATCCGGACATTAACATGTTCATAAAATACCAAGCATCCTTGATACATATTTACGATTTTCCGATTGATTTAGGATGGTTTGCAATATTTAACCACTTCTTGTTTCATTTATGTGTACTTATTTTTTTAAACTTCTCTTTTAGATAGCCTTTTAGTATTTCATTCAGTCAAATGTTCCTTTAACATTAACTTCAGCAGAAACTTCTCGGTATCTTGCCAATTGACTTTCTACGACGTCGGCACTCGCGTTTATATGTCAGTTTGTGATTAAGTAAAAATTTTCTTGCAAATGTTTTTTTGTGAAATCTCATGAAAACAAACTAGATCTTTTACAATCAAGAAAAATATGTTAACTATTAAAATTTCAGTGGTCTAAAATCATTATTCTTTGTGATTAAATCTTCATTCGTGGCAAACATATTTTTAAACGTATCGGGACGAGTAAATAAAATTCCGGTAAAATTAGAAATATAAGTATTACGTCATTAATATAAATCTTGTACGTGTATACATTTCGTAAGGAAACATATCTTCTGTCATTTAATACCATTCATGAGTTGTTTTATTTGATTAAATGCCAATATTTTTTTAATATGTGCTGTATCTCGTTTCACGAACATTTTCAGTGCATCGCTTAATAATTAAAGAGAATGTTGTGGTTTGATATACAACACAGTTTTCTTTCTATACAACTTATTTAAGTTAAGAGTTTGCATACGACATTGTATGGTTTTTATAAACATGATGAAGTATGCTATTGAAGATTGAAGACTTTATTTCGGGAACGCAACTTTTAAATTGCTGCACGAATGTCTACTTTTGCTTAAAAACATTAGTCATAGATTATAAACCATGTCGCCTTATCACATGTTAGAAAGTATTACGAACGAGTTTGACATGGTATGATCAGTGTTTTTGTCGCAGAATGGTAAGATTGCAATTTCGAAAATCCCATGTAATGTAAAATAGCTCCACTTAATGTGAACATCAAATAGTATTGATGCATGTTCAATTGTTATGAAACAAAAAAGTCCAAAACAAACTATAAGCGAGAATACTTACTCTGTGACGCTGCGAATACCACGCATAGAAGCAATACAATAAGCTTCATGGTTTTCTGAAAATAAAACGTTTATTCCAACTTATGATCATAAAACATAAATGTATTTATTGGTGGCAGAAATATTTAAAGCGTAAAAATAGTTAGCACATTTCTATTAGAAAAAATATGTTAAAACAGAGTCGTACTAAATAATTATTGCAATAAATTAAAATATATAATTAATTCAATAACACTCCCCAAGAGAGAGATTATGAAAATATATTAAAGCCGTCAATATGAATGATTAAAATCAGAGCTTAAATACATTTCGTTAAATCTTACCGGTTTAAAAGGCTGTGATATTTACTATCGGCAGGTGGTATAGGAAGACATATGTGTCTTGAAGAGAGTATTCATTGTAGATAAAATAGTGTACTACGTCAAATTTGTCTTAGCGATAGGCCATAATTAGAACACAGGCCAGTAACAAGTTTACTCCTTGCTTTTGGCACAGGAACCGAAAGACACCATTAAATAGCGTTGACATTCTTTTTATAATGCCCAGCAGAGTGATTGAAAGAAACGCAGATTAATGTTACGGCATATTATTGGAAATAAGCAAGGTTTTAACAAACAGCTTTTGTCAATAAAAGATCATTATTATAAATGGAAAAAAATACATGTGTCCTCATTGACCTTTAATATAATAACAATATAAAATGCTCATACTCAACGTCAATATCATTTGTGTATTCCTAAATAGTTTTATTTGTTCGAAAAAGACTAGACTCTGTTATAGTGTCACATATTGTCCGAAAATATTTTCTTAAACTTGTTCGAAACAGATTAGACTATGCTTCAGTGTCACCTAGATGTTCCGATGATATTTTCTGTTTACTAATAGAAACAACATGTTTCACGCACCACGGAACAATGCCCACGCGAGCCAGCCTACTAGAAATCCTCAATTACCAGATTTTTCCACGTTGCGCGAATCAAATCTAGTGCCATGCAAGTCGATTTAAGGTTATAACGAGCTTTGCATATGTGTGAATGAAATTGCGATGTTGCTGTAATAACTAACTTCAGGAACACATAAAAAATGTTAGCTGTTAATGCAATATGTCCTTATCCGAGGATTATTTTTAAGGGACTGTCAACCGCTATTGACGAAAGAAGAAAAGTTCTAAAATACCGTCTTTTTTACAATTATTAGTTTATATTAATTAAAATATCTCGACTGGTATATTTCATTACTTGAAACAAGAAATATCTTTAAAAAAGATATACGGCGTTGATTGTGGTCGATGTTTATGAACGATCAAAAGTTATCTCTATGAGATAAAAAGTAGCGGATGCCTTTTTTCTGCGCAGTTCTTAGCTACATCATAAGCAAATCAATTACGGGGTGTTGCGCCAGATTTCGTGGCTTATTTTGCTTTATGTGATATTATTACTCAGATATCTATATTTACAGAATCGAAAAACACAAGAAACATGAAAATAAACGAGTGCATATAGGTCAGCCGGCAATACTCGAATCTTATTTAATTGCATAATTATAGTATAGTGAATTATTGTGCTCATGCTTAATTAACTGGTCTAAATGGATAAATATTTCTAATTAATTTTATCAAAATTGGTCCTTATCATGCAAATGTTGAAACCATATTAAAAATCGATGATTGACATACCACAATAATATCGCCGAATATCTTTATTTAGTATTTCTCTGATCAAAACAGACTTCAAGTGCACAAAGTTTACGAGACGGCGTTTATATAAAGATTTCTGCAACTGACCGCAAACTGACCTTGATACCTTGCGGATTGGAATGCAATGCATTACAGTCACTACGTTATTGTCAGTAAGACCGGTGTAACACAATGATCGCAACCCTTTTCTGCGAACTCCGGTGATGAACTGTATATAAACTCTGACTTTCACAAATGGCCGCGAATTGACCCGAAACCTCGCGGGTTGAAATGCAATGCAAGTAAGTACTAAATATGACAACATAGCCTTGATGTATAAACGCTTTTGCGCTGTTAATTCTCTGAAAATAAAAGGTGAACGCACAAACTGTATTTATGTCGAAAATTGATTGTAAAACTGATCTATCTATTGAGCCTTTTCATTAGAGATAAAATTGTTTCATGCAGTAAAACAGTGTTACAAAGACGCGGATATGTTTCCAATGTTCTGGTGTTATACTAAAATCAGCCAATGGAATAAATGAAGTGTATTCATTCGTACCTAGCCGCGGGAAATTTTATTTGAGTATTATTGGACACTTACAAAGGTCAAGTCGGGGTGAAAAGCTGGCTTAATACAGCTTACGCCGAATAATAAATTGCACTGGGTATGTCTACCAGGTAACTACCAGTTAACTATAAATAACGCAAGTAGATTGATCATCATCGTCACGCGGTAAACCCAGGAATGCAAATTGTGCATGCGTAGTGAATTGTATGTATTATTTACTTGCGTTATTTATAGTGTGTATATCGTTATGTCACCTATTTTCGCGATGTACTTTCGATTTCAAATCTTGAAATTGTATTACTGAATATACTGAAAATATTAACTTTTTTTCAAGTAATGTAATGTACCAGTCGTGATATTTAAACAATATCAACTTATAATTGTAAAAAATACGCTATTTTAAAACTTTTCTTTTTTCGTCAATCGTGGTTGACAGTCCCTTTAAATGTAACGTCGTTACCTTGTTTTATATGATTTAGGATATATTGGTATGGACGTAATTACATTAATTAGAACATGACGTAAATAATCAAGAAAAATGGCATTCAAACAGTGGAGCATTGTTAACCTAACGCTGTGTTACGGAATTAATATTTATACATATATATGTAATTATCCAGGACATTTGAATACGTACTCATATATCACTAAACCATTATAGAACAAAACTAAGCGATGTTAATGGCATTGAAATGTATACAAAAAAGTGTTAGATCATTTAACTATGAACAAGATAAAATTAAAACACAAAAGTTATTGTCTACACGTTTCAGTAATTCCAAAGAATATTGGAGAATATTAAAAGAATGTTATGCACCTAAGGGTCAGAAAGGTATATCTTTAGACACGTTTTCTGAATATTTTAGAACCATAAACAACCCTGATAGTATATTTTTTCAAGCAGTCGAAGATGTAATTGATTTCACAAATAGAATTGCCGAAGATGAATTAAAATTATGTTAAATGAGTTGGACATGCCATTTACAAATGCAGATGTATTGAAAGGTATTTCAGAACTAAAGTTGAGGCGAAGTGCAGGACCCGATTGTATTATAAATGAATTTTTAGCGTATGGTAAAATGTATTAGTTGATAGTATTGTGAAACTGTTCAAAAAGATTTCAGAATGTAATTATTTCCCTTTATGTTGGAGTGAAGGCTACATTGTACCTATCCATAAGAAAGGCAGTGTGTCAAATGTTACAAATTTTAGAGGAATAATATTACTAATGGTTATTGAAAAATTGCTTACAATACCTATAAACACTAGACTTACACATTGGGCAGAGGAAAACTATATATATATGTAGAAGCGCAAGCTGGTTTTAGGGCTAAAATGGGAACTAGGGACAATATATTTTTATTACATTGTTTAATTACCCATATAATTAATCAAAACAAACAGTTATTTTGTGTATTTGTTGACTTTTCTAAAGCGTTCGATTATTTTGTTAGACCAAACATTTCGTACAAATTATGCAAACTGGGTATCAGAGGTAAGCTTTTTAATGTTATCAAATCTATGTATAAGCAAGTACGCTCATGTGTTAAACTAAATTGTGAAACTGGAAAGACGTTTGAAAGCCTTTTAGGAGTACGTCAAGGCGAGTATTTAAGTCCTTTTATCTTTGCTGTGTATTTTAATGACCTAGAAGATGAATTTTTCTTCAAGGAAGCCGAAGGTGTTGATATTGGTACTCTTAAGATGTTTCTGTTAAAGCCACACAGCTTATTTGGCATAGTAAAGTTAAGTACAAATAAGAAAAATATTTAATCTATGCCAATTAGAATATATATGGTGGTTGCAAGATAGAAATCCGGCTTTTTTGCGCTTGAAAACTAAAAACTAATCGCGTTTGTCGAAATGGACGTATACGTTTAGAAATCCTACTTTCGGTTTAAAAAGCGGTACCGTTTGAAAAATAATAAATTACTTGCAAACTATGCTATAGATTTAATTTTATCTATGCCAATTAGAATATGTCTGGTGGTTACAAGGTAGAAATCCGTCTTTTTGGCGCTTTAAAACTAAAAAATAATCGCGTTTGTCGAAATGGACGTAAATATTAGATCTCTTTGAAAAGATAGTTAAACCGATATAGTTTTATAGTGCTGAGGTTTGGGGGTTTTCTCGAGCAGCTCCGATTGAAAGTGTGCATTCAAAGTTTTGCAAGTCGGCTTTATATGTTAAATGTAGCACTCAAAACGATTATATTTATGGTGATCTTGGCCGAATGGATTTACATTCTCAGAGGCGTGTTTGTATTGTTAAATTTCGGTTTAAGATCACTGGTTGTAGTGATAGAAAATATGTGTCGTGTATTTACAATACTATTTTAATGATATTGATTATAACCCACGTAAGCAAAATTGGGCTTTGTTAAAGATATGTTGTGTAGATTAGGTTTCTTTCACGTATGGCTGCAACACAGTGTTGGATATAATAGCCAGTTCATTAGTGTATTTAAACAACGTGTAAAGGACATTTTTTGTACAGGACTGGCATAGTAGATTGGAAAATTCATCTAGAGCGATATTCTATAACACTTTCTTTAATTTCGAATTTCAACCATATCTTAAACATGTAAATGTAAAATGCTATAGAAATGCTCTTACAAAGTTACGAATGTCATCACATAGATGAAATATTGAAACAGGTAGATGGAATAGAACGCCAAGGGAACAAAGACTATGTAACAAGTGTGATAAATTAGAGGACGAATTCCATGTTCTTTTTAAATGGATCTTTTCACGTTTTGGTAAATTGACAAAATTGAAAAAAGTTGTTTCAGATTCGCAAATTTTCGTTTTAGTTATGATATTTGTGCATTATATGCATCTCTTGACGATTTGAAAACCTGAAAATTATAAAGCGTTGCGTTCTGTTGTTGTCGTTTTATTTTGTGAAACTACGAAGATTGCTTATATAAAGTATAAAATACGCCTTTCATACATACTTGGCAGGATGGCCGAGCGGTCTAAATGGTTTTTACTCCAGGACTCCGGTGGTCAGTGGTTCGAGCCCTGGAGCCGTATTCACCAATAATAAACTCAAACTTAAACTAAAACTCAGACTTTGAATCAGACTTAGACCTACAAAAGACAGACTCAGGATTCGTATTCACGAACGCGTTTGGAAATAGACTTCAATAAGATCGTTTTTTTTCATGACGTCACGACGAAGCGAACTTTCTAGTATAGAAAACGCGCCAAATAGTGTCATAAATTTCAGAAGACATTTCTGATACAACTTTTACGATGGAGTGTCTGTCAGTTGAAAAAAGCGAAATGAAGCGTTAGAAGGCTCCAGATTGGACCGAGCCAGCAGAAATTGTTTTGAACGCGCTGGTTCGGGACCACTGGAGCCTTTTTATTCGGCGAATACAAGGAAATCGGAGCCGAACAAATTTCCGTTATTCGAAGAAAAAATGGGACGAGGTGGCGAGCAGAATATCATTGTAAGTTGTATGTTATTTTAGTATCTGCCTTATATTTTTAATGTTTGATTTAATAGCATACGATTGGATTTGCTGCCGATGTCATTTTTTACTAACGCCGCATAATGCACAATGTAAATAAGGGGCATAACCACTCAACAAATTAAAGCTACTTTCGGATTTTGGATGCGATTTTGGAATCTGTTTTAGTTTCAAATGTTATGATTTATAGTACAGTTGCATGTTCTCTGTGTCCAATATGTGCACACGTGAAATGTTATTGAAGTATTTACAATGGAATATTTTTGCTATAACGGATAACTGTACCATTGTTGAAGGTATTTTTTAGTTCTCATCTCGTACCCTGTTAGATTCGTAACCATTTTTGTATTTGTATCCGTAAACCATCTTCACATTTCTAAATGAACTTTACATTTACTACACGTTTACATCGATAACTATTACCCTATTTGTCGTTTATATTTAACTAATCAACAGCCATGGTGGTAATACCCATAGGCAGAGGTGTCAAAGTTCAGGATTATTCCTGAATTCAGGATTTAGGCCCTCAAAAACTGCTTTTGATATTGATATAAATTAGAGGATTTTTGTTCTTGTATTTAAAGATTTTTGTCACAAAATGTCATTTTAAACACAAATTATATTAATTTGACAGATTGTTAACACAGTTAACATAATTAAATGAATTATTAACCCTCTTTTGGCACTGGCCCCCACATGTGAGGCTTATTTTCAGGATTTTAGATTTTGGGCATTTGACACCCCTGTAATACCGTAAACATAAAATGCAACGTGTTTAATAAATACTTCTTTTTAATTTACTATACACACATACACATGACATACCATTTTTATTTAATATAAAAGTTTCCGACTGTGAATTAGGAGTCACAAGAACAGGAGAGTCTTTGTGTCTGTTAATATAAAAGTAGATTATAGATTTTTATATTGTATATACTAGTATTACAATTCGAAATTTACTAATTGGTGTTGTTCTTTGTTCGGATATTGTCAATTATGATTTTTAGTCTATTAGTTTTAGTCAATTGACTTTACAACCGCAAAACAAAAAGAAATCTCGTCGGTTGAATTTAAACATTTGGTAAAAATGCCTGGGTGGAGAAGGATGTTGGCAGACGAAATTGATATCACTATTATCATAGAATTGTCTAATTCTAACAATTTTTCCCTAAGAAACTTTTTTTCCAATATTTTCTTCTGAGTTTTTTTGTAAGACAATATTCTAGTGAATTTTTCTAAGACCATTTTAAGTGAAAACAACGTTCTTAAAAAATAAAACAAATTTCGTTTATAAAACAATTCTGTTATTGGTGTTGCCGGCCTAGCTACGCGCAATTTGCGTACTTGGGGTTCGACGACAAACTATCGAATCAATCTATGTTTTCAAAGTTTTAATAGATCGATAAAGGTATCTGAAATAGGAACAATTAATACATGCCATTAGATATATAATCAAGATAATATATGTATGCATTCAAGTGGAATACACATTAATAATGACTAGCGTTGCATGGCGGCGTGAATATGACTCGCAATAAGTTATTTCAATAAATAACTAATAAACACAACCGTAACCGTCAGATGTCCTAAATAATAATACAAACAATTGACAGAGAACATAAATAAAAGATTTAGAGTAGTTACCTGCAGGAATCCAAAATATCCCACACAAATAATATAATATTGCAATTCAATAAATGCAATGGCTGTCTCAAACAACTTTCAACAGGCAACTGAATATCGGAGGGAAAGTGAATGATTGGTTGTTACATGCACGTGTTCAGAATAGGTTAGATTCAACTATATGTTAGCTATAAAACAACTAAGACTACAGTCTAGGTTTTATATCAGAGCTACCTAAAACTACTCGACACTAATAACAAATATCTAAATAAGAATTTACACCCTGTGACATAGGCAAACGCTAGATAAGTCAAGATGGCGACGTCCAAGCCGAGGCAGGTATTTTTCGCCGTTTTATACCCTGTATTACTTGTATTAATTTTTGAACTTTCCAGCCATATCAGCAAAAAAACATAACTAGCGTTTAATGCGGATTAATATTCGCTCTATATATCAACTTAACTCCCTGCACAATTTCTTAGCTGTATGACCTAATTACAGCTTCAGTATCAACATTTATGGGGTGTAAAGGCAAGATATAATTTTCAATACCAAATAATCGCTAATCACCTTCCTTCTTCTATGGCTGGAAATTGAGAGTCATTTAAAAATTAAACAAAAGTATGGAGGATATACAACGGTAAAAATAACTGTCTCGGTATGGACGTCGCCATCTTGACAATCACGTGATTACTCCACTCTGCTATAGACATTATGTTTCGCTTCGGAAGATAAAAGTTTGCGCAGCGCAGTGTTAGCGTCCGCTTTCAGATCAAGACGACACGGGTTCGAATATCGGCGACGTCAATGCTGTTCAACTTTTTTCTTACTTTAAAAATTAATTAAGTGTATTAAAAAAAATCAAGGTTTTGTAAGCAATCATAGCTAATGACATTTGAAAAAACTCCAAAATATATTTACAATTCCATTCTAAACCTGGATGGGAACGAGATTTTGATTGAATTATCGTAGTTCCACAACTTGGTTTTATATGTGCCGTCATTTAAAAAATACAATAAACTGTTCCATTCATGTTTGCATTCTCAGTTATGTGTTTTTAACGAAGTGAATCTCTACATACTTGATTTTGAGATAGCATTCTTGTTTCTTGCAGAAAACTGTCGAGACTTTTAGGGCTGTTATATCGTTAAACTTTGTGACGGCAAACATTACACTTGCGATATTGGCCGGTCAATTAAGGGGGTCAAACTACAGTATTTTGACAATAAACTGCAATTAATGTTGCATATTATTTGAAATTATTTGAATAATTTGAATAAGATTTAACAAGCTCAAAAAGTGTTCCCCAAACTACAACGTACATGTAATATTTTGCGTATGTAACGAAGTCGGCAAATAAAACAACAGCACAACAACAACAAATTGTTCCTTTCTGCTTAAGTGGAAATAAAGCGATCGTAACAGTATAATGAATAGTAACAAACAAAACAATATTTTTTTGTAATGATAGTAATGATACGAAATTTCTGAGACAGTCAGAATTTGCTGGCTGCTAAAACCCACGAATGAATGAATTCCCAAAAGTCCGATTTACCACTTGGCGGTCATTCATGCGCAATCAAAGAAGAGGGACCTATACAAACACATAGGTCCCTGCAAAGAAGTTCTCAATAACCCACATTGTAAATACAGAACATCACTATATAACATGACAGTGTCATAAAACGTGAAAACAATATTATTGAAGCAAAATTGCTAAGCATTGGGTACGATATAGTTTTTATTATTGTTTGAATATTCATGCGAGAATAAGGTCTTCACTTGACGGTCTAGGCCGAAAATATACGATAGTTGTATGTAACCTAGTGAGCCACAACTTTTGTTTACTTCCGTCTTCGAAAAATTGACGAAAAATCACTTTTATGATGTTTTAAACGATTTTAATACTTACTTTTACTTGCTTGAACATACCTAAGAAGTCAACGGAACTCCCGAAGCTAAGTACCTGATGTGCAGGTATCTTTTTGAACTGTATGATCCGATATTATTCACCAGCCTGACATCGTTGGACTCACAGAAGCGTTTCCTAAAACTTGTGACTCTTTGAATATTGAACATTTTGAACTACAGGGTTATCGGCAATGTGTTAATCTTAATTTCTAGTCAAGAGGCATGTTGGTGACAAGTAAAGATGAGAAAAATGAAACTGTTCTTGTTGGTTTAGTTTATCGTTCGCCAAAGTCAGGAAATGAAAATAATATTAAGTTGAACGAGCTAATGGCAGCCGTTGGAAATGAAAATTATGTGAAAAAAGTGGTAATGGGTGACTTTAATTATAAAGACAAAGACTGGAATCATAGGGTATCGTCTGCACCTGAAACTCATATAAGCCATGAATTTATTGAATCAGTGAGAGATAGCTTCTTACACCAACATATTAACTTTAACACACGATTTAGGAATTCACAACAGCCCAGTATTTTGGACCTTGTATTTTTAAGTGATGAACTTTTGTTAAATGAATTGAGACACTATTGGTACAAGTGACCACATTGTTATTTCATTCAGTATAGACTGTTGTAATCAGGTAAATAATACTGAAAAAGAGACTTTTTTGTACGTTAAAGGGAATTATGATGCAATAAATGAAGAATTGTCAAGTGTAAATTGGGAAGAAGAGTTCAGAGACAAAATTATACATAAAAATTGGTCATCAATGAAAGAGATACTAGCGAAATGTGTAGAAAAGTATGTTCCTAAAAAGAGACATAAACCTGAAGAAACATCGAAAAAGAACAGACCACTATGGATGACTAAATTGGCTCTTAAAGCCATTAGAAAAAAAACATAGGTCATGGCAAAATATATGAATACTAGAGAACGCATTAATTTTAAATATTATTGTAGGGACCGTAACACAGCTACACGTGCATGTAGGCAAGCAAGAAATGACTTTGAAAATAAAATATCGGAGGAAAACAATCCAAAAGCTTTTTATTAGTATGCAAATTCAAAGCGTAAAGTGCTAGTAGGAATTTCAAACTTGCAAAATACTAATAAAGGATTTACTGATAATGATAAAGAGAAGGCAGAAGAACTGCACAAAAGTGTTTTTGTAGTTGAAGATTTGAATAATATTCCAGATGCAAATGACAGGAGTAATGGTTTAAACATTGGTGAACTGTTGATTGATGAAAATAAAGTTATGATATTACTAGAAAATTTGAATACCTTGAAATCCTATGGACCTGACCTTATTCATCCTAGAGATTTGAAAGAATAAAGAAGCAATTTAGTCGTCCCACTTACAGTGATTTTCAAACTATCTTATGAAAGTGAAACTGTTGTTGAAGATTGGAAATCTGCACATGTGAAAGCATTGTTTAAGAAAGGTGCCAGAGATGAAGCTGGTAACCACAGACCCATAAGTTTGACTTGTATACCTTGCAAAATGATGGAAAAACTTGTTAGAGACTATAAAGTTTCATACATGAACTCAAATAACATGTTTTCAAATTCTCAATTTGGTTTCCGTTCTTTACGTTCGTGTGCTCTACAACTTAGAGACGTGATGGAAAAATGGACTGAATGGATAGACGAGGGAAACAGCTTTGACTGTATTTATTATGATTTTAGCAAGGCATTTGATACAGTACCACACACCCGATTTATGAAGAAATTAGAGTCTTATGGTATAAATGGCAAAATTTTGAACTGGGTAAAAGCTTTTCTTACTAACAGGAAACAACAAGTTATTGTAAATCAAAGTAAATCTGAATGGTGCAATGTTACAAGCGGCATACCACAAGGAAGTGTTTTAGGGCCCACGCTTTTCTTAGTTTACATAAATGACATTGAGGACTTAATTGAAAGTACCATTAGACTTTTCGCAGACGATACAAAACTATTCAATATTACACAATCACGACAAGATACGGACCAAATTCAAAGAGACAATGACAAATTATGTAATTGGAGTGACACTTGGCTTCTAAAATTTAACACTGAAAAATGTGGAGTAATACATTATGGAAAAAATAACCCAAAGAAGACTTATTTGCTTGGAACAGGATCCGAAAGAAATAAAATTTCAAGTAAAACGCATGAAAGGGATTTAGGGATTATATTCAGTCCTGATTTGAAATTTAGAGAACATATGAACCAGTGTATTAATAAAGACAACAGCCAAATAGGACTAATTAGAAGGACTTTTCTTCACATTACTACAAAACAACTAAGGAAATTACACAAGTCGTTAATCAGACCTCACTTGGAATATGGTAATATAATTTGGTACCCACGATTCAAAAAAGATATAGAAGTTGTTGAACGAGTACAAAAACGTGCGACTAAATTAGTATACTATGTTAGTCACTTGCCATACATTCAAAAACTTAAAATTTTGAAAATACCATCCTTGTCATATCGTCGTTTCCGTGGAGACATGATTGAAGTTTTTTAAAATTTTAAATAAAAAAGAAGACATTGAATTTGACAGATTTTTTGCAATGAACAATACTATAACAAGGGGTCACTGTTTAAAACTCAAGAAGAAATCTTGTAGAAAAGGACATCAGAAAATACTTCTTTTCTCCGAGAGTGATAGATCCGTGGAATAATCTACCGGAATTCGTTGTTACTGCGCCATCCCTGAATACTTTTAAGAACAGATTGGACAAATACATTGGTGACAAAATGTACTCAGTTATACCGGAGACTACCTGGGTTAACGAACATGAGGGGGCTATTAGAAGCTGATCCAGCTTGCGGCCCTAACTGGATATGTATGTATGTATGTATGTATTTATGTATGATATAAATTCGTCACCGTTACCCCACCCACTTCAGTTACAGTGCTCTTTGTGATGGCGAAGATATGAGGCAATACAACTTCGTTTGATCAGTCATCAACTTCAAAACGTCTTATTACTTAAACGTAAATGGTGTTATCTATGTGTGTGGAGAACAGTTATTATTAGCTACAACAAACAGTGTCCATCGAGGGTCTTCAGTGCGGTTAAATACTACTAAGTTTTTCTGTATACAGAGTAGTCCATCACTGTTTCCAGGATCGAACGTCGTGTGAATCTGTTTTGTCATGGAAGTTTAAGGAGCACTGTTGTTATTTTTTTCCTAACAGTAAATAAAATTGTGAATTGTAACATTTGTAGTGAGTTTACCACTTTACCTTTTCAAGATGACGAAACCAAATTTGTGGTTTCTTACAGTCATGATGTTTTCCTAAAACAAACAACAAAAAAGTATATTATTTCCCAAATACTAAAATAACTATTCTGAAAATGATATGCCAATGACTGCTACTTGTGTGATCACCTAAATTATGTATTATGGTTATTCAAATTAAAATGCTGCATATTTATTATCTTTTCAGCAATGATCAACAACATTGGTGGTCCAGGAACGGTTAATTACTTTTTGTCAACACTGTATGTTCCAATGATCAATTGAACTTAAAGAAAATGAAAATACATGCGGGAAAGACGTACATTCATCAAGTTTCAACTATCTCCTTTATAGCAGACCGGCTTATAAGATGGAAACGAAGTAGGTATTTCACTGATTTATGTGATTGTTAATGTAGAACCAATGTTTTAAGTAATAAATAAAATGTAACGTTAATAGTCACTTTCATATCTAGTAGGGATAATACATGTATTTGGTATTAACATTTGGATGAAGAATGTATATATGTGGTGTTTACACTTACTTACTAATCCAGTTTAAAAGGGTGTATCATATAAAATACTAGTAATGACATGCTATGTCGTGAATGTCTGAATAAATAAAAACGATGACGCATATCATAATGGATTATGTCACACTTCTCATGAAACACTAATGTCAGTTGTTACTTCTATACAAGTGCTTGTGTAATTGACATCTGTATATGATTGTTTTGTTAAATAACATGAAGAAAATGTTGTCAATTTATAGAAACAACTTTGAGAAGGCTTATTGAAGCAAAATTAATAAGAAAATACCAAATATTTTATTTTAATAAATACAAATGGTTAAAATTATTCATACACAATTTTCAATTATGCATAATTTTGTTCGATTGAAACTTATTGAAGTTCTTTGGAACCTGCCTGAATATAACTACATGTACTAGTCAAATATCAACTTCAAAGGAACAATGGTGTTATCTTTTCAGTGATACATTGTATGCTGATTACCTGTGCAGGAGGAAAATGAAACCAGACAGATTATGGACTCAAATTCAACCCGTAAAAAAGCTAGGAACTTGCAGTCACTGAGTGTTCTTGTTTACAGTCATGTGTTCAATGCTGCAACAACATTAATAGCTGGCTTTGGACTCAACCTTATGCATCTTAAAATGATCGTTGAACGCGATGGTCTCAAGAACATTTTTATAATGAATAACTCTGACGGTCAGCCCAGGGTCACCAATACCAAGCGTGTTTTGGAGACACTGATTTCAACCTGTCGAAGTTCTTCAAAGAACTACCATGACAATCATGTATTTGTTTTGTTTGTCATAATAAGTTTAATTTTTAATATTACTAGTATCACTAGTCATTGATAAATTGATAAATCTATTTTCCTTTAAACGTGTTTGATTGAATGATTAAACGTGCCTTGTTACTTAATTATTAATGTTCTTATTTCCCTGTAACATTTTCAAGTCTTATTTATAGAAGAACGCATTTCAGGTGCAATTTCAAACTAGGTTAGCAAATCTTACTGCACTGAGTAGGTTCCATCTCACACATGATATATGAGATGTATGTATGTTTATATGTTTATGAGTTTATTATAGGCTTTTCCTCTTTTTTTATCTATTTATAATAGTTTTTGAACATTTAGCTCATCTTTATGCTCACATATAAAAATCTCAAATTCAGTATGGCGTTTCTGGAAAAGGGAGGTAACCTTGATTGTAAAGCGGGAACTTTTCGTTTTCACTGGCGACCCCCATTTTTAGCTTATTATTATAAAGCCTATTATATATGAAATATATAAAGTGGAGCTATTCTACTCAACCCGGCGTCGGCGTGAGCGTGAGCGTACAAATGTTAAAGTTTGCGTACCACCCCAAATATTTCCTATGTGCCTTGACATATTGCTTAAATATTTTGCATACTTATTTACCAACATGAGCCCAACCTATTAACAAGAGCAGACAACTGTATCAAGCATTTTGTAAGAATTATGGCCCTTTGTTCACTAAGAATATACATATCATTAATGTTAAAGTTTGCGTACCACCCCAAATATTTCCTATGTCCCTTGACATATTGCTTTAATATTTTGCATACTTCTTTACCAACATGACCCCCAACCTTTAAACAAGAGCAGACAACTGTATCAAGCATTTTGTATGAATTATGGCCCTTTTTTCACTTAGAATATGCATATTATTAATGTTAAAGTTTACGTACCACCCAAAATATTTCCTATGTCCCTTGACATATTGCTTTAATATTTTGCTTACTTCTTTACCAACATGACCCCAACCTTTAAACAAGAGCAGACAACTGTATCAAGCATTTTGTTAGAATAATGGCCCTTTTTTCACTTGAATATGCATATAATTGATAAATCTATTTAAAAGTTTGCGTACCACCTCAAATATTTTTAATGTCCCTTGACCTATAGCTTTCATATTTTGCAAACTTCTTTACCAACATGACCCCAATCTATAAACAAGAGCAATCAACTGTATCAAGCATTTTGTAAGAATTATGTCCCTTTTTCCATTTAGAATATGCATATTATTGATAAATCTATGTTAAAGTTTGCGTACCACCTCAAATATTTTCAATATCCCTTGACATATTGCTTTCATATTTTGCAAACTTTTTTACCAACATGACCCAAATCTACAAACAAAAGCAGACAAGTGCATCAAGCATTTTGTAAGAAATATGGCCCTTTTTTGTCTTAGTAACTGAATTTTTTCGTAATTTTGCGTTTATATCCACTTGACTTCTAAAGTATCAAAGCTATTGCTTTCAAACGTCAAATATGATCTTACTACCATGAGGGTACTGTACCTGGCAAGTTAAATTGTACCTTGACCTTTGAATGACATTGACTCTCAAGGCCACAAGAATACATTTTAGTTAAATTGCCATAACTTATTTATGTATGATAAGATTTTATTCCTAATTTGACAATACAACACTTACCTGAATACCAAAATGGACTCCAGCCAAACAAAACAATACCCCACGCCCCAACCCTGAATCCCTGCAGCCCCCGCCGCCCCCCCCCAAAAAAAAAAAATTTTTTTTTTTTCCTTTTTTATTTTTGAAAGATTGTCTAATAAATGACCACATTATACCCCCCGCTCAAACCCCCCCCCCCCTACCCAACCCCAAAAAACTATTTTTTTCTTTGAAACATGGTTAAAAAAACAACAACAAATATTTATTTACTTTATTTTTGAAGGACCATCCAAACATCCCACCCAAGCTATTGCTATCAAACTTGAAAAAAAAAGTTATTAGTTTGTTTTATGTCTTTACAAATGTTCAATAGATTGTTGAAAATATACCTGAACTATTACCTTGACCTTATTGAACAATTTCCCCATGATGGCTTATGTTATACTGTCAAACACTCGAATAGTCGAGCGCGCTATCCTCTGACAGCTCTTGTTTTCTTTATTTTTCATTCAAGCATACATTGTAGATGATTTCTATGTTCGAAGATTGTAATTTCCTTTTGCCATGTTTTTTTATGCCCCCTTTCGAAGAAAAGGGGGCATAAAGTGATCGGGCTGTCCGTCTGTCCAACTAACCATCTGTCCGTCTTTCCGTCACACTTTTCGTTTAGGTTTCGAAAAATGCTCATAACTTCTAGGTCCCTTGAGATAAAGCCTTCATATTTGGTATGCATGTGTATATAGACAAGGCCTTTCCATATGCACACAAATTTTGACTCCTGTTACCTTGACTTTGAACTTAGGGTCTGTGTTTAGGTTTCAAAATCTGTGTTAAGGTTTCCAAAAAATGCTCATAACTTCTATGTGCCTTGAGATACAACCTTCATATTTGGTATGCATATTTTTTTGTGGACAAGGCCTTTCCATACGCACAAACATTTTGACCCCTGAGACCTTGATCTTGAACTTAGAATCCGCGTTAAGGTTTCGAAATCTGCGTTTAGGTTTCGAAAAATGCGATAACTTCTATCGAAACGTTTATAGGGGGCATATGTCATCCTATGATGACAGCTCTTGTTTGACAATTAATTTAAAAAAAAGACTCGTGACTAGAGATTGCAATTTTTCTTGTTTTCGAAGGATGATGACATCACTTGTTTGTTAATTTTCATGCCCCCCTTCGAAGAAGAGGGGGTATATTGTTTTTACATGTCGGTCGGTCCGTCGATCGGTCTGACCACCAGACGGTTTCCAGATGATAACTCAAGAACGCTTAGGCCTAGGATCATGAAATTTCATAGGTACATTGATCATGACTGGCAGATGCCCCCTATTGATTTTTAGGTAACTAGGTCAAAGGTCAAGGTCACAGTGACTCGAAACAGTAAAATGGTTTCAGGATGATAACTCAATAATGCTTACACTTAGAATCATGAAACTTCATAGGTACATTGATCATGACTGGCAGATGACCCTATTGATTTTCAGGTCACTAGGTTAAAGGTCAAGGTCACAGTGACTCGAAACAGTAAAATGGTTTCAGGATGATGACTCAATAATGCTTACGCTTAGGATCATGAAACTTCATAGGTACATTGATCATGACTGGCAGATGACCCCTATTTATTTTCAGATCACTAGGTCAATGGTCAAGGTCACAGTGACTCTTAACAATAAAATGGTTTCCGGATGATAACTCAAGAATGCTTACGCCTAGGATCATGAAACTTCAAAGGAATATTGATCATGACTGGCAGATGACCCCTATTGATTTTCTGGTCACTAGGTCAAAGGTTAAGGTCACAGTGACTCGAAACAGTAAAATGGCTTTCAGATGATAACTCAAGAATGCTTAGGCCTATAATCATGAAATTTCATAGGTACATTGATAATGACGGGCAGATGACTCCATTTGATTTTCAGGTCACTAGGTAGGTCAAAGGTCAAGGTCACAGTGACTCGAAATAGTAAAATGGTTTCCGGATGATAACTCAAGAATGCTTACGCCTAGGATCATGAAACTTCATAGGTACATTGATCATGACTGGCAGATAACCCCTATTGATTTTCAGGTCACTAGGTCAAAGGTCAAGGTCACAGTGACTCGAAACAGTAAAATGGTTTCCGGGTGATAACTCAAGAATGCTTTCGCCTAGGATCATGAAACCTCATAGGAACATTGATCATGACTGGCAGATGACCCTATTGATTTTCAGGTCAATAGATCAAAAGTCAAGGTCACAGTGACTCGAAACAGTAAAATGGTTTCAGGATAATAACTCAATAATGCTTACGCTTAGGATCATGAAACTTCATACTTACATTGATCATGACTGGCAGATGACCCCTATTGATTTTCAGGTCACTAGGTCAAAGGTCAAGGTCACAGTGACTCGAAACAGTAAAATGGTTTCCGGATGATATCTCAAGAATGCTTACGCCTAGGATTATGAAACTTCATAGGAACATTGATCATGACTGGCAGATGATCCCTATTGATTTTCTGGTCACTAGGTCAAAGGTCAAGGTCACAGTGACTCGAAACAGTAAAATGGTTCTCAGATGATAACTCAATTATGCTTAGGCCTAGAATCATGAAACTTCATAGGTACATTGATAATGACTGGTAGATGACTCCATTTGATTTTCAGGTCACTAGGTAGGTCAAAGGTCAAGGTCACAGTGACTCGAAATAGTAAAATGGTTTCCGGATGATAACTCAAGAATGCTTACGCCTAGGATCATGAAACTTCATAGGTACATTGATCATGACTGGCAGATGACCCCTATTAATTTTCAGGTCACTAGGTTAAAGGTCAAGGTCACAGTGACAAAAAACGTATTCACACAATGGCTGTCACTACAACTGACAGCCCATATGGGGGGCATGCATGTTTTACAAACAGCCCTTGTTTCTTTATTCCTTTTGTTACATGTTATAAACTATCATATTTATATATATTATGCATTTATCCATTAACACATACTAAAAAAGTGTTGTTTGTTCAACAATTGGATGAATATAAGTGAATTTTGTAAATAAATGGTTCACAAAAAATGTAGGAAAAAAATCTGGGGGGTTCAAAACTGAAAATGTCAAAAAAGATATTGTACGGTGAATTGTATTGAAACTTTAATGATCAATGCAGAATACAACAATACTTAGAAATATGCGGAGATAGAAGACAAAATCAACATGTCAACACCCTCAATCTGCGCAGAAAGCGTTAACTTTTTCATACAATTTTCTTTTCTTTCATTTAAATGAATGCCGTTTGAGTCCCGGTATAGCTACGGTACATAAGAAAACCGGCGCTTTGCCGGAATGTCACTGGCATTAACCGCGGCTCTGCCGGGGCATTACCGGCGATGACCGGGGTGAAACCGGGGCATTGCCGTAGCTCTGCCAGGGTCTGATGCTGGTATAGACACGGTGAGTGCCGGCGGTGTTAGGTATACCGGGGCTCTACCGGGACGCTGCCGGCTTTCACCGGGGCACTACCGGCGACAACCGGGGCTATGCCGGAACGCTGCCGGCTTTCACCGGGGCACTACCGGCGACAACCGGGGCTTGACCGGGATAAACCGTAGCCAGTCCGGGTTGACCGGGACCCTGCCGGGCTGTTGAACGGCTTCAACCGGGGCGGCACCGGGAAATAGTGTGACTGCGTTAAAAAATATCTACGCTACGAATCATCCCGGTCCTCGCTGGTCGACCGGCGTTAGCAAACTGGGATGGACAGGGGCTCTACCGGCAAAAGTGAGACTTGGGCTTAAGTGGATTTTCTTTTGTATACACATTACACAGGTAGTATGAGTGTTTTCCTGATCTGTTAATTATGTAATAGAAAACTATTTTAGGCTATTAAAAGGTATTTATTTGACGCCAACAATAACAGTTTTTTTGCGGCCATGTTGTTGTTGTATATCTTCACCGCCTTTGTAGACGAACCTCTACCAGATCTGAAGAGTTGAACAAAAGGTTATCGTTCCCACAACCAGTATCGTGTTGTCCTCCACCGTCTATGTGCACTGTAGTATATACACAACTATTGCCTTTTCTTGCAGTCTCTGAGCTTCTGCACTCAACCGCTAGGGTCAATCCGTATAAATTTGGACAAAGGGAGAAATTCGGACAAAACATCCTAAATGCATTTTACGTCACACTAAACCTAGCCCCAGGCCTTCAGCGCCTACAGCGCCTACAGCGCTTTGATTATTATTTTGACCTAAGCTTCCGAATGAAAAGTCGTTCAGTCTCGTAAAAAGTAATTATGTAAAACTAACATTAATTAAAACAAGAGCATAAATAAACGTCCAGAGAATCAGAAAAAACCTTTGAATCCGAAAATTTACTTGCTCGTAAAAAAAACCACAGCTCCCTTGATACATATGTATGAGTTTCCGATTGATAAAGAATGTTTTTCAATATTCCACCACTTTTTGTTTAATTTATTTATACATAATACATACCTTACTATATATAGTAACAAATTTGTACAGTTGTTCATGCCATTATCACCATTGCGGGGTCATTATAAATATTGACATTGAGTCTGCCCTTCCACGTTTTATACATCGAGCTACTGTATTGTAGCATACGACTCCGGGTAATGTAATCAATTCCTCGAGACATGACCTCGGGTCGCGTCAATACAACCTTGGTCTGAATTATGATCTCGTACTCCAAGAATGAAACATGAAATTGGACTCTTAGTGTTGGTACGAATGCTTGTGGCTTATATTTATTAACTTTTTGCGACAAAAGCCATTGAGAGGTAGTAATCTTTACTCAAAGCTCTTACGTCGCTAGAAAATGATTGCCAGTATTTATGTGCTCAAAGTTCCTAATCTAATAAAGTCATTAAAAAACCTTTTAATACTTAAAGCGATGTTAACTCAACTAGGAGGGAGCATAACTTACTATTACATGCATGATAGAAAACATGCGGCTATATACTTTCAAAGCATTTGGTGTTACTCGAACATTTCCACACGGTAGATATTGAAGTAAGACTAGCATGACTAAATTAATCAACGAATTAATGGGGTTTAAATCGTTATTAAAGACATCAAATATATGTTGTTGTTTTTTAAACTTATCGATAACTTTCAACGTGTTTTTAATATCGAACCCTACCCGAAGAATACATTTAAGAACGCAATCCCTACAAATTAAAAGAAACAATCAAATAATAATAAACAGAAGAAGGCAAGTAAAAGCGATGTTATGGTAAATATAGACAGTCTACTCTAACACCAATAGAGCGGAACTTGTGGGCTATTTACTCGATAATAACACACACCATGTTGTTCTGATACGCTAAAATAAACGAATTTAGACAGTTTTACACAACAAAAATTCCACGGTCATATTGTGTATTGTTGTTATATCCATTTTGCATGCTCAAAATAGAAGAAAAAATCACTCTAATGTTAGCAATTGAATTAAAATGATAATAAAGACAAGTGAACATAAATTAATGACAAATGTACAATTGAAATTGTTTGCATGTTACTCTTCGTTAAGTCCCAAAAAGATGATATCAAGCGTTGTTTTCATGGCAAGGAATTAAGCACGTTGAACGCTTTTGTCTTCGATCTTTCTGTAAAATAAATAAAAAGTAAATTTTATTTTAAAAAATACAAAGTTTTAATTACACTAAAACGATGTTGAATAGTATATAGATAGACGCAGTAATCGCAATTTTACAAATTAAAACAAAATTGTATTGTGTGCACATTATTTATGTTTTCGGTTTGCTCGAGAAATGCTCTAATGTGCAATCGCATGATTCGTTTCATTTTGATAACAGTGTGTTTGAAAAGACGATATAACATTGTATTTTTAATGGAGAGGTCCTTAAATAGGATATATATATATATATATATATATATATATATATATATATATATATATATATATATATATACAGGATGTTAATCAAGTGATTTAGCATGTCAAAGACATTCTCATCAAATATATATAAGGTGTTCATAAAAAACATATAATATGTTCATCATAGACATCTTATATTTTCATCAAAGACATTTTATATGTTCATCAAAAGAATATTATATGTTCCTCGAATACACAAAAGATGTTTATTTTAACCATATAATTTGTTAATGAAATGCCTATACGATGTTCATAAAATAATTTGAAGATGTTCTTCATTGCATATACTATTGAGTCGACTCACTGTTTTTGCACAGCTGTAAAATATACGCATGTGATGATGATGATTATTAACCATATTAGCGAGACGAGTCCGACTACAACGCCCAGTTGTAAGGGATTGCAGGTATCTGTTAGAGAATGGTGGGTTGATGTCGCACACTCATCTGCGGCATTAGAGTTCGTAGCATTTGCTACTGCTGGAACAGTTTCTGAAATTATATTTTTCATTTGGGGGTAACATTTACAAAAAAGCAGTAATATTATGTTTACGAAAAGAAACACTCGACTAATACGATTCACCACGCCTGTCTCACAGGCCAAGGGTGTTAAAATGGATAATAGAAACTTGATTAGATAATATAAACATATTCATTACTTTTTCACTGAAACAAATGTATTCGATCATTAACTGATTGACAGGTTTTTATTTGTAAAATGCGCACACATGCTGTGTATACGTATTGCACTGTCAAGTGACTTTTAAAGCAAAATTTGCATATCTGTGTTTTTCATTATCTTAAAGTATAAGTTTAAATAACAAAAAAATGTATCAATATATTTTCGACATCGCTCTTATTTTCATATGAGAGTTTTGTTCTTGAAATTCAATTTTACAAAAGTATAAATTAAACATTTTCAACGTAACATTATCCATACAAATCATTTGATAAATTATAATTACGATGAACACCTTATACAACACATAATCATAAATAAGAGCACAATATAGTGTTCATGAGGGAAAGGAAAGCTAAAAGTAATATAAATACTCAAAATCAACGCATATTTCGCAAAAAAATTCGTAAAATAAAGTAAACTCATGCAAAATAAGTGTTCCTTATAGCAACAGCAAAAATTTCAACGCTAGATGTGGTATGGTAACATAGATTCAAAGCGATACAAGACGCTCGTTTTAATATTTGTGTGACACAATATATTTCATTGTAATTTTCCGCAACGATATCTATTGATACGACACACGAACACTAACTTGGTGCATGAACATGTGTTGAATATATTGTCCCACAAAAAAAGAAAAGCATTTTGTATCTTGTAAAATCTATGTTACCAGATCACATCTAGCGTTAGAATTTTGCCTACTGCTATAAGGGACATTGATTTGTTTTGTGGTAACTTTATTTTTTCGAAATATTGTACGAATTATTCGTTGATTTTGTGGGTTTATGGGCTTTTAAATTGAAATTAATCTTTAGTATATCAACAGCGTAGCATGGTTGTGGTCCCATAAGCAACATATATATTTGTGTGCGTAAACAACGCATTGGTTTGTTTAAAAAAAACTGAACACATTTATAAAAATTACCAAGACAACTATCGTTTTAGTCAAATAAAAGGCTTCTTTAAAATTACACTACATTAAAATATTAACTCTAAAAACCGTAACATAAGGTGAATGGTTCCAACGAGTAAATGATACGTATCGCATAAGAGTAACATCGTCGTGGTCTAGTCGTGGTTTACACAGTTCTAATTGAGTAGGGCTGTCGTGGAAAATTATGCAGCTTGAACATTGTATTGGCTTTGGGTTGCATCGAAATGGTGTTTGAAACAGCTAGTGTACTGTTATTAGCATCGTAGCGTTATCGTGCGCAAACAAACAGCTCGTTCAAAGTTATAAGTAACCACCAACAGTACAATCATAAGGGTGTTGTACACAGCATTTACACAGTTATGCGTATCGCCAAATAGAAGTAACAAACAACATGGTGAAGTAAACATTATGTATAAAGTTTTACCTATCGCCAAATAGAAGCAACATCAATGTGTAGTTTACAGTCTGTACACTGTTATACATATCGCCCAAATGTAGCATAGTCATTGTGTGGAAAACAGCTTAGACACATTTATAAGTATGTCACAAGAGTAGCATCGCCATTTTCTAGTACTATGGAAGTATCGCATAACATGCATCATCATCCTGTAGTAAAAAGCTTATACTACGTTTCACAAGTGGCCGTCAGTAGCTCTGTGATTGTCTCGAAAATAGCTTGTCGTAGGTTATATGTTAAGTATCGTCGGTTATTGTCATTAAAATAACATACTATTTTTAAAATGTGAATACAGCTATTTTGGTACAGATATGAGTTGCATGTACTTTAAATTTATCGACATGATTATCGACAACTACCAACATGAATGCAGAGTATTTTTACCGCACCCGTCACTGCAGGAGTTCTTGTCGAGACTTCCGGTACTTGTATGGAAGACACATTTCTGATGGGAAACGGACCTGGAATGATATACGTTTTGATTTTATTGAATTATAAGTATGTACGCTCTAGATGTAATAAACATGCAATTTTCATTTTGATAATGGCAAACAAAAATTGAAACTATGGTTTGATTAAAAGCTTCCAGCATGATTGTTTATTTTTGTGAACATCAACCATTAACAAGTTTATTTTTAAATTAAATATTCAGACTAATTACAGGTTGAACATGTAGAGCAGTAGTATCGGATCATGTAGTCACTGCACAATCTTGGGTACTTCAAACATACGGAACCATTATCTACGGAACACTGCACATTGTCACAGGTATTGTGGAAAGGGATACCGTCTACAGTCTGGCATTCAACAGCGGTGATAGTGCCAGTTGGACAGAAGGTATGTTTTTCTTGATAACTCCAAGACTAAATAAAATTTAAACCACACGTTCAATTATGTATATGTCGCTACGAATAATCAAACTTTATAGTTTGAAATTATGAAAGTGACGCTGAGATCATCATACATATAAATTTAATATAATAAATAAGACACAGTTTACGTCATGAATTGTGCATAATACATACCTCTCTGTCGCCATCACCAGTGTCCGGTGTGTCCATGTTTATCCAGGCTGACCATTGGCTTAAGCACGAAAGATGAGAAGGCGGAACTTCTGTGGGTGTTGTGACTATATTTGGTTAATTAAAGAGATATATTTTACAAACATTCTAGATAAATTAGTTAGTATGTTACATAATGATGTTTACTAGTTGCGTATATTTACTCTAGATGTTTAAAAGTCTGCGATTGATATTTATTTCGAGAAGATATTAAGCGTATACGAAGAGCCCATGTGTTGTATTTAGTAAAAGTTGTTATTTATAATTTTTTCGAATTATTGAAAATTTATGAATAGTTGTTACCAATCTCTTAATGCAAAAAACACAGTCAATCTGTATATATATTCAAAATCCTTTTTTCTAATGTGTTTGCAAAAGTTTTCCCATCCTCCCCCTGAAAGGGTAATTTTTTGACTAAATTGTCCTTCGATTTGTCCTATGTAAGCTTTATTTTGCAAAAAGGCTAAATGTAGACCAAATATGAAATAATTAACGTCATTTTTAATAATCCCAGCAATTTTCTTTCGACCAAGATTGAGCATAATCTAATTTAGAACTTTTTAAAAAGCATTTCATTATTTTTCTTTTCATTAAAGAAAATAATATAAACATGTCATTAAGCTATTCTAAAAAATAATCATTCAATTATCTCATATCCACAACGTGAAAGCTGCCGCCCACTTTAATTCAGGAAAAAAAAATCTAGATGGAACATATGGTAGTTAATGACTCCCATTTGTCATTATGTCATTTAAGACACAAAATAAATAAAATGTATGACTTGATATTCTGTATATTAAATCACTTTCCGACAGAAGCGTCTATTTTATGAAGATTTGCCAAACTTTTGGGTCATATGTCTGGTTACAATATCGACGCATTCGGATAAAATTACACTCTAAACGAATAAATTAGCCCCCATGACAATCACGTAAATATTCCATCCAATTTTGAATAAAATCTTCCAAGCCGTTTAGAAGAGCTAAAAAGTTTCATACAGGAAGTCAATCATTAATTACGTCATCGACTACGGCCTGCAAACTAATATAAAAGTGGGTATGCACGATTTTTATATGTGCTACATTGTAACATATTGATAAAAAAATAACACAAAATAGGCAAAAATAATATAAATTAAAGACGAATTTCATAAAATGCAGTAAAGAAAAATTAGCGCCCCGAGCCAATTGTGACGAAGATTTCGTACATATTTTCCTACAATAACCGAAGCATTCGTCTTTTTATTAGGATCGGAGTTAGTGTTCGTGTGTCGTATGAATAGATATCGTTGCAGGAAATTAAAATGATCCGTAAAACAAAATTTAGATTCACATCGTACATGCATGATATACATGCTGGCGAAATCCCTTCCTCTTGCGCACAATTATTGTTTTGTAATTGTTAGACTTGAACTGATTTGCCCTTTCTTACTTGGGATTCTATCAATTGCAAGTATTTGATCGTTTTGAAGTTTGACCCCTTTATCCCGCAGTAGACCTATTACTTTTGAAGGTAGATTTGGCATAGATTCCTGGTTATCTTTTTATATATCCATTATTTTTATATTATTTTTACGTGAATACTTCTCGTTAAAATGTGAGAACTTTATAGATTCAATGCACTTTTGTGCATTTTTATTTACTGTATTATTTAAAATGCTTTGACTATAATCGTTTGTACAGAGGAAATAGTTACATTTTGAGTTTCAGTTTCGAACTCTAGAACCTTGATGTGTTCAGTCAGGTCTTTAACTTTTTCTTGCACTTGTTTGCAAACAGCTTGATCTAACTTTTCTTCAATTTCTTAGGCTATGTCATTTTTTAATTGGGTTAATATTCCTTCATTGCGCTTTTCTTCTTCAGAAAGGATGGAGGACAGATTGTTTGTAATCAGGCTTTCAATTTCTTCTCTTTTGAAAATATATTTAATTTAAAGTGTTAGGAATTTTAGAAACTGCTCCATGGTCTCAGGTTTTTGCATGATTCAGCCATCATTCAGATTGTAATTGATGACTTCTGAGTTGGTGCGTTTTGGTCTTTCTTCCCCTTTGGCTGGCATTTTCCGAGGTTGTTGGTATTTTTTCAACACTTTTGAAAGATCCTTTTTACTCATCAACTTATTTTGAAGTCGAGCTCAGAAGACGATATAAAAGCTTTAAAGCGTGTCTGATTGATTCAGTCTCTTGTAGTCCGTGTTGTAATAACAGGGCTGTTCAGTAATCCAATAATTGTTATTTCAACTGCTGATTCAATCCTTCTGCAATATTTAAATCTAGTAAATATCAAAATTACTATTTTCCAACAGACAAAGACATTTAACATCAATATCTTATTCCTGATTTATTTGTATGCCATTATTATTCTACGAATAGTATTGCTTTAAATACAGTTTGACGATTTTTCGTTAGACAAATTTAAGAAATATTTTACTATTCAAAAATAACGACATAAATGCATCTGGTTTCTACCTACTTCGGCATACAAAGCGTTCAAAAGTCTGAAGCTTTCACATTTAAAAGCCATTTGCAGAATTTACGTTTGTCTCGCTTAATATGTTCAGCTTAAATTAATGCCCACACCTTCAATAATTAAGAATCGAGGCAACATATGCATCAAACACATTAAACATGAATTCAACAGGTACATTCAACGATTTTATAACAATAAATAATGAGTTCATCGCCCTAAGCACTTTGCCTGTTAAAGTATGTGTGGCTTGTATAAATGCGCCGCTGCTTGACAGAACTTTTCCCAGGATATATAAATTGTTCACGAGATAAATTCAATTTTGTCCCTTTTTTAAATTGTCTTTATGAAAGATGACAATATTTGTCTTGTCGACATTGACGTTTATATTCCACTTCGTGCTCAATCAAATTGTTCATGGAAGATTGTTATCCATCAACGGATTCAGAGATTAATACTGCGTAATCGGAGAATAATAGAAGATGGATTGATAATTCATCAAAAGTTATGCCCGCATTTATATCAGCTTGTAAGTGCAACTCAATATCATTTAAGAATAATGAAAACATATTTACGGAACATATCTCAACTTGAAGCGATGTCGGATTAAAAAAAGGAAATACTATTCATATGTTTCTTGAAATACTATTCACATGTTTATCACAAACTTTAATCTGATTATACAAAGATCAAAAAACGGACAACAATTTTTCATAGCTCCCATACACAGGTGGAAGTAACGGACCAAGGATAGTATTTTTCATATATATATTTTTAGGAGCCCAATATATTCAAATAAATATATAAAATCATGTTTAATGAGAAAAAAATTGAAAAAAGAGCCATGAAAAAAAATCCCCACCCTCTGATATTGAAATCATAACAAGGTCATTAACTAGAATTTATCATAGACCTGTCTTCGCCGGCCGCAAAAATGTCAAAAGTAGCTTTAATCAAAAGCATCCATTGATCCTCCTATGGGCTATGCATTATTTGACACGCTTCGTTGTTTCAAAGGAATAGGACGCGAGCTATCGATTAAGGGGCAAAAACTCAAAAATATTGTTTGAAAGTCTGTAGAAGATTTATTCGGGTTGACAAACGGACTCGAAATATTGCTCGGTTTTCGACCGACTGTGAGTTAACGGCTGGACAGATTTTTTTAAAGTGAACTTTTTTTGAAATGTTGTCTAATAGCCCATAGGAGGATCAATGTATGCTTTTGATTAAAGCTACTTTTGACATTTTTGCGGCCCGCGAAGACAAGTCTATGATAAATTCTAGTTAATGACCTTGTTATGATTCCAATATCAGAGGATGGGGATTTTTTTTTCATGGCTCTTTGTCAATTTTTTTCTCATTAAACATGATTTTATATATTTATTTGAATATATTGGGCTCCTAAAAATATATATATGAAAAATACTATCCTGGGTACGTTACTTCCACCTGTGCTCCCATAATATAAGAGTTTAAACCGCAGATGCATGCGATCCGTTAAGTCATATGGCTTTAAATTATCGACAAAACAGCAAAATAGTTTGTGTTTATTGCTTATACGACCAGCTGTGTGAGAATTTTCCAGACTTAAGAATATGAAAAAATAAACGTTTCAATGCGTTTACTATTACATTGGATCTTTCTTTAAAATATTCGTAAATAAAAGAGTCCGAAGAACATGCCTTATTATTACATATTCCGTTTGTGGCCCTGACAATGTCTTCAAGTGATATGTGTCTATCGAGTTCCGGGTAAGAACTGTCAGAGTTACGGTTGCTGTCAATATTGCGAACAAAATTTACATTGTTCTCATTATTACCTTAATTTTCTCTTTAAATCAATTGTTTCTCCGTTCGGGTTTTTGGATCTTATTTTTTGAACATTTTCCAAAATTATGTATGTGATTTTGATATTTAATGCTGTCCATCTTGCGTCCTAACATACGATCAAAATCTGGCTGACCTTTAAGACAATAATATTTGTATGATTCCTTTTTTTAAATACTGACTGGCGATTGGTTTCGTTGTAAGTTTTGTTATATTGGTAGAAAGCATCCTTACATTATTTACTTTTTTGTTCACACTCCTCATTATATTTTATTTTTTATTTTTGTCGTATGAATCGAATTTATTTGAATCGGATTAAATAGAGCAAAAAGCAGATCACCTTTAGACTTAACATACTGGATAAAAATTGAAATTAGGTCGTCTGTTTCATCGTTATTTTCTATCCCGCGTATTCGACATGACTCAAGATTTGCAATATCGCTCGATAATTCAGAAATAGAATTTCATTTAACAAATGGTATTGGTCCTCGCGTATATTTTTCTAGTTGTTCCAGCTTTTGGATTATATTCAAAATGGCATGATTAGAACATTCATAAAAATCTCTTATTTCAAAATGCACAATTATTTTCAAAGTTTACCGACCGTGTAAACAGTCAATTAAACTATGCCAATTACGTGTAAAAGACGTTATTCTTCCAATATTCTTATCTTTATGTAATCTACCTTTACAACTCGAACATGTGGGGCCATACATAAACCTACAATGCGTCCCCGAAGCGGTATGAATTCAAATCACAAGTTTCCCTAGACATAGGATGGTCGATGTTTATAAAATTGAGATAAAATAAACTACGATCATACGCAATATAATATAACGTTCGTTTCATTCTTGAATGTGTATCTCTCGTAACATAACCCGCACCTAGCTCGCTGAAATTATTAATATCCGATTCAATAAATAAAAATATTCCCATTAAATCTAAAGTTAACAGGTGAATTTTCGGGTACTATATATTAAGTATTAAAATAGTGTTTATCAAAATTAATCCATAGGAGACAATCTATTAGACTTTTTGTTTATGTTCTTTCAAACGTCCAGCTAAAAATTCAATTTTCTTCGGATTTTATTTTTATTATCAAGCATATTGCTGCCAAGTTGTCGACTTTGTTGAATTTCTAGGATTTTGCTCTCAATTTGGGAAACATTTTTGACCATGCACTCACTTTTCACCGTCAGAGTATCTATTGTTGCTTGGATTGTTTCTTACTTTCCAGGTTTTCTATCAGTATTGACCATCCTGTTCAAAAGCATATTGAACAGTGCGGTTAACTCTGTATTTTGCTGTGAATAAATTGGATTGGGGGTTGTCGGCATATTGCATTGTCCATACCCCGATGACGCCATGAATTGACTACTGTTGAAATCACTGTTACTGTTAAAGTTACATGGCTGCGGTGGCATTGTATTGAAACATTGACTTGCCTGCAACAATGAACAATTTAACTGTGGCGACTTAGTTGCGTTCGTGGGTGTGGATGTCGCTGCTCCTGAGATATTTGCAAAGCTCCGATTGTCCGCCGTATTTCCCTTTGAACGCGTACTCTTTCTCGTTTGTGTTTATACTTGAACTGTCCCAGATGAACTGTTTTTTCGCTTTGTAGGCATTTATAATCCACAGAAAAGGTGTACACTAATTTCTCACATACTTGTCACATTTCATTTATTGTTTATAACGTTTATTACTAATAAAATATATTTTATCTCCACTTAAAATTTTCCAAACAACCTTGCTGACGCATGCGCACACATATGTGTAGGTGTAGGGATGTGGGCGTGCGTGCGTGCGCGCGCGTGCTGGCGTTTGTGTTAATCACTTTATTGCTTCGTTTGTCTTCCTACAGATATAATCATTTCGAATATTTTTTTCAATCAGCTGCAAATCATAGTGGTCTAGTATACATGCTTATATACGCTGTTAATCGTAGCGTTCAATGGTAGCAATTTCGTGGCGTAGTAAATAGGTTTTGTCAACTTATACATTTAGTTTAGAAAATCGTCGTATTGTATCGTAATTAACAATAAATACCAGTTATATTGATTTTTGGCGATATTATACTACCTACCAGCGTGATACATTTTTACCTTGACAGGTATCCGCTGCGAGCCTTAAGTTAGAGTGTTATACACATACCCGTTACTGCTAAAGGTCTTGTCGCTTCTTCGGGTAACTTGATGGGCAACGCAGGTTGGGGATCAAAGTATGCTGGAATGAATGTCTAAAACATTATTGCAAGAACGCAATTAGCATTAGCAGGTGTTCTCACGTTAAATCCATCGATCATTGTTGAAATCGCGTTGCCTTATTGTGCCAGATGATTGCTGATTGCAATTTCTGCACATTTAAACTTATCACCTTTTCATGCTTGCCTAACAGGTCATACCTCTAGAGCATCCATACTAATATACATTCAAGTATTTTGTTAATTATCTGACATGTCCTTATCCACCGTGTTTTTGATGTCGTTTCTTTTTTACAGCATCAAAGTGTTTTGTTTTGCCATGTACTATATTTGATGCCATGTACACGATATTTGAAAACTATGTACAAACAAATCATGTTTTTGTTTTATTTTAAATATCATAATGTATTGGTTTGCTATATTGGGACAAGTTATCTAACCATTTCACCGAAAACAAGGCTGCTGCGGCGTATTTAAACAGCCAATACTTTACTTTTAACTTAACTACGAAATGTTTTTATCCTTAGCCACACGACCTTCATTAGAAACTATTTCTTTGATACCCATGTTTGAAAATACTGTTTTCCGTGGCCTCAATTTAAACAACGATGCCCTTAATCACCATGTCTTTAAGCATTATATATGACCTCTTTCCATTCATTTATTTTCTTTTATTTTCTTTGTAACCTTCTAATTACACTGTCTCCGTTGGCGAGTGTGAAATCCAACAAACACACCTTGTCTTCATCTGTAAAGGCGGCATGGCTTAAACCCAACTGTTCCAGACATCACACTACCTTGTCAAATGACGTTCTACCCTTAGCAATCATGCCGCCCACCCTACCACAAACCTAGTTCCTTTTGCTAAACCTCATTTATCATACCAAGATGTACAGCAAACAAACTATATGTTCCTTAGCTTTTCTTTGCTCTGGTGAAATCCACCATAACCCCGGTCCTAACTCACCAAGTAGTTCTTTACACTCAGATTACAGTCATTACTTCAACGACAACGGACTCATCATCATGCACCTGGATATTCATAGTCTTAGACTAAAGCTTGACATCCTAGAAGTCGAGGAACATCCATACGACGCACTCGTCCTTACGGAACTTGGCTAAACTCCATACTTGACCATGACATCGCTTTATCGAATTTAAGCAACCATAGCGCAGTGACCGTATAAATCGTCTTGGCGGCGGTGTAGCTATATACGTTCGAGAATGTACCCATGCTTCCATGCGACAGATCTGTCTATGAATGGCCCCGACTCTCTTTAGGTCGAGTAATCAACAAGTAAAAACAATATCTTGCTGGACCTTCCTGGAAAACAATATTAATCAATCGTTTACCCTGGCTTGCTATAATACCATTATCACTGGAGACTTTATATGAAAGTCCTCAGCCAAACCCCAAATAAAATAATAAACTTTGTGGATTATACAACTCTGAACATCTTATCTCCTCATCAACTCACATCACAGAACACTCTAGGTCACTTTTCGATTTAACCTAGGCAAACACAATCACATATTTTCCAGCTTTGTTAGCTCAATTCAAACGACGTTTATGGGTCTACGTCAAATGAAACTATGATAACTACAGAGACGGCCTTCGGACGACGTACTGGTACAGTCTTCTCGACAACGACGGCCTAGAGGCCTATCGATAGCATCACATAATATCCCAAGCAAAATAATCACGTTCAGACCTTATGACATCCCATTTATATCAAACATGATTAGAACTCTCATAAAAAAAAACGTCATTAAAAAGCACACAAGTAAATTACGCAATAGCATAGAACATTTTTAACACGCACGAAATTTAGTAACAAACTAACATTTTACGACCACAATTCGTAAACAAGGCAATTACAGCCAATGACAAAGTTATTCTTCTCCATCACTGTTTTCCTCTCAGTCAACTGTCGACGATCGAGATCACTCACCTTCACCAATTAATCGTTTTACGGATTCCTCTTTGCGAAGCATCACCATTACGCCCAAAGACGTTCAATACGCTCTTTTTGCTTCTTTTTCCCAAGCAAAGCAAGTTGTCAAGACATGGTAAGTCCAAGGCTTCTTAAAGAAGGCATACTCGAACTTTCTTTACCTCTTTTAGCTTTCTTTAATAAGCTCATGTACAATTCGTATTTCCCTAATACGTGAAAGCTTGCCTACGTTACGTATATCTTCCAAAAATCAGATAATTCGAAACCCTCCAACTACCGCCCTATTTCCCTACTTAGTTCCCCCGGAAAACTAATGATGCGCTGTTTACACAAAAACATATGTTATAATCTAACGACAAATAATCTTCTTATCTTTTTCCAATCTGGATTCATCAAAGGTGATTGGACCATTAATCATCTTTGATGTCTTTACAACGACAAACATACGAAAATTAACGACAGTAAGGAAGTGCGTGCCGTATTCTGCAATCTTTCAAAGGATTTTGCCCGAGTCTGGTATCGTGGTCTAATCACAATACTTTCGTAGTTTGGATAACGTGACCCTCTTCCTAACTAGATTATGTCAAATCGTAAACAACGTTTTGTGATTGCAAACTGTATACCATTCTATCGCCAAATAAAACAGGCGTTCCTCAAGGCCCAATCCTTTACCCCTTATTCTTCTTCGCTAACATTAGCGATATCTTTTCTGCTGTCAATTTAAACATCCGGCTCTTTGCCGACGACAGCAATCTTTACATGTTAAACAACGACATTGCAACCATACATTCGTGGTTCCAGTGTTTACTTTACTCGTTAATCTGAGAAAACTGAAAATTTTTGTTCAGCAGGAAAAGAAGTTAACAGCATCACCAATCTCTAATTTAGGAGTCTTAACATATCCAAGAATTTGGCACAAGCACATGGTCTTACAAAATGGAATGCTTATATCGCAATAACCTTGAAAATAGCTTGGCGACTTATCGATATCCACAGCTCGCTTAAATACTACATAAATCACTCCTGTCTCAAACAAATGTACTGTGTGCTTATTTGCCATAAAAGTGAATAGTCTGATGCTGTCTAGGATCATTGTAGCGAATATCTAAAGCAATATAAAGAAGTGAAACTCCAGCTGCTGAGGCAGTAGTTCATTCTCATTATAAACAATTAGTTGGACCTTTATTTAAGGCAAGTGACCATTTGCCAAAACAGTACGAAACAGCATATTACGAAACAACATACACACATAGAAGAATAAAGCTGGGGTCACCGCCTTGGAACGGTCAATTCAAAGCATTGGGGGTTTAAACCGGTTTTAGAGCGCTCAACCTCACACTTGACCCATCAATATTCATGATACATATAATTGCACATTAAATTTAACCTCATAGCATTGCAACTCAAATTAAACAATAATACAAGGGAATTTAAAAGAACTCAAATCAGCCCACGTAGAAGCTTTCCATATATGTACAGGAGCAACAAAATATTGAAGCATCCACAAGCTCCTTGACGACTTAACATGGAATACACTCTCGGAAGAAGGAAACAACATCTCCTACTTTTATTTTTTACATGACACATGGACTTTCACCACCCTACATGTCCGATCTGATTTTAAACATAAATCATACCCAATAAGACGGATACACCTTAAGACACATTCAAAATGACAAAAACCACGCACGCAAGCATATAGTCTGCCGACATAATGTGCCTACATATAATCTGTTACAAGACAAAGACCGATTATCTTGTGCAGAAAACGATTTGTTGTTCCGCGCTGTACATCGATATATTATAGCAACTAAACGTTTTGCGAAATACGTGTAATCGGCTCTCTACTGCTCTACAACAAAACGATTAATATACAAAAGTTGTTTTTATATTTATCTTAAATATGGTCTTCTCCTACCCTTATTACATGTAAACTAAACACTTACAGTTCAACATCTGCCCACACTGTCTGCAGTCCCAACCCCACACAAACGGAGAGGAATAAATAACAGTGTAACACATCGACTTTGTTTTCCTATCCAAAGCACATTCAATTTTGTTATCCTTATATTTCGAATAGTGTTTACATGTGTACATGTCTACATGACACATTTGCTTAAAATAAAGTTAAAACTAGTTAAAATTTCTATTAAAAAAACAGCTAAAGATATCAACTAGAAATATCACACATTTTTTTAAGAATACTTTATTCAATGTTTCATTAACAAAATCAAAATCCATGGAGCTCTGACTCTTTTGGACAACGTTTCGCATGTTCAAAGCGAATTATTCAATAAGTGTTGATTTCGCATATTATTGTTTTCTGAAGTTAATATAAAGAATAATATTTTCTAATAGTTGATTGACAATGTAATATTATCTAAATAATGGTGTCATGTTACAAGGTTACATTATACTAAATAATCGAGTCAAGTAGGGCTGTACTCTCTAAAGAAATCATCACGTTTTACTCGAAGGCATGCTTTACACTTAAGACTGTTGTTCTGGTTTGTATTTTTGGAGATATCGATAGGGTAATCATATGTGTTACTAGTAAATCTCTGAAATAGGATAAAGTTAGAGACTATAGTAAAACATACGCTGAAAAAGATTACATTCAATTATAAAACGGTCGAAAATAAGAGGATGTATAAACATTCGTGTTTTACTTGTGTCGAGTTCTTTCTTGGCATGTACATGACGTATCTTTTTTATTGCTTAAATCGATTAAGCTTAGGATTCTCTTTATGAAAAGGTATGATTATGCGCAAATGTTGCATTTATTTCCGTCTAAAATTGTCGCTTTTACATCGAATTATATAATGAAAATATTTAGTAATTGTGACAAAGGAGTGTATGCCAATAGACCATTGCAGACAGGGCGATTGTGAAAGCAGCCACGTAGTTTAACACATGCTCGTACTGTAAGTGTTACTTATTGTATTATGGCAATATCACATTACACATTACCTCATACAAAAATTATAAAACTGAAATAAGGCAAGTTTAACATTGGCATTAGGACACGACCTTTAACTATTTGTAGCCGGGACCCGTATTTTGGAATAGACTAACATTTCATTGGCATTCAGCGGATTGTAATCGCTGATACACATGTGTCAAATGGCCATGAGAACACTAAGTTGACATTCGTGAAACTGAGCAATTAAAATTGGTATTTATTTAGTACATGCTTGATTGATGTTTTCGTTGTAGTGATTTTCAATGAAACTATACATTTTAGATGTCATATTGGTGACAATTTACTTCAAAAAGATATTGATCGTTTACAAATATGGTCGTCAAATCATGGATCAAGTTTAATAAGATCTACGGGATATATTAAATTAATATTTACTTGATCCTGTCTTAAAGTTTCTACGAAATACGTTTATTACGGAATCCCGATAGTGCCAACTATAATCTCGCACTTCTTTCATCAAGGGCGACACTAGACACACGAAGCGATACTTGATCTTTTTCTTGACAGTCGCGGCGACGCACGATATTTTTCTTGATAGTCACGGCGACACTTGATCTTTTTTTTGACAGTCGCGACGACGCACGATATATTTAACACGATATATCGCCCTTGTGTAGGTAGCCAAAAAGGCGATATATCGTGTTAAATATATCGTGCTTCGCTGCAACTGTCAAGAAAAATATAACCAAGTATCGCTTCGTGTGGCAAGTGTCGCTCTTGATGAAAGAAGTGCGAGATTATAGATGGCACTATCCGGATTCCGTAGTTTATACATAAATAACTAGTTATTAACAAAACAAGAGTTGGGTTAAACATGCCTTTATGAGAATACATGTTTAGTTGCAAATCTGTTTAAGAGTGGTCGGGTTTTTGTTTAATCATTTTACAACGGGATAGAATTGTGTATATGCACTAAGGCAAAAACAGCTTATACATTCAAGGCACAAATACAATAGTTCGGACTAGTTACCTGTGTCAGTGTATTTACACGAGTATCGGATCATGTAGTCTCTGCATTGTATGGATGGGTAATCAGCCTTCAAACACACGGTATCATTCATAATGGGACACTGCACTATTCTACCATAGAAGTTGTTGCCGTCTATTGTCTGACAGTCCACGCTGTCGTTTTTTCCACAGAAGACATATGTTTCTCGAGCGCAACACGACTGACAAGTGAAACATAACTTATTTTTTATATCCGATTTAGAAAGTTTAAATGTCAATATTAACCTATGGTAAACTATTAAGTCTTGTAAATGCCTAACGCTTAACTATAAACATGGGCAATAGTAAACACACTTCTGTTAATACTATGAAAGTAACATGAGATTAATAACATGCAAATTCAAATAAAATTGTGTGGTATTTTACCACCTTTCTTTTTCTGTGCACATCAAACAAAGCCGATCTTTAACCTTTAAAGTTTTTAAAGTGTTAAACGTCTAAACCTTACGCAAATGGTTAGGAAGAAACAATCGTTGGTATTTAAAAATTATCTCATATTGAGATTATGTTACTGTGATTATTAAGAAATAAATCGAATCTGTTGTATTATAGGTCAATCTGAACGTAAATGTATTGTACTAGCCTTCAACCATGTTATTAAGAATTGCATTTTTGCTGCATTTTTATTGAAATCCTGTTCGGAATATTTGCTTGAGGGCAGTGCAATTTTAGAAAATTGTCAGGAGAAAAATGTTTTATTAAGATCCACCAGGCTTTAACGAAAAGAAAATGATCTATTTCATGTAAATAACTGAACAAAAGTATGCGTATTTTTTAACAACGTACGGTTTAAGCATACTTTGTGCAAACGATCTTTCTAAAAGAATGTCCTACACAATCATATTTCATAATGGAATACACAGGGGTTTTATAAGATACGCACATCATCAACGCTAAGACCAAATGAAAAACGGCATTGATTTCAAGCCATCAAAAGTTGTGCACTATCGAATATACCGGTATCCCCGTGTTAATCGCCCGCCTCTTTGCAGTATACCATTTAATTACAGCTCATTGTTTGTTGCATGGTTCGAATTGAGTTTTGAAGTCTTGAAATTACCATAAACAAATGTTGTTGTTTTTTAAACAAAACTATCAATTAACATTGCTAGTTTGCATGCAGTGAGATACTATTTAATTGGTATTTGTGTGTTTGAGTTATAATTTAAAGACATTGTTGTGGTGTGTACGTTTATTATACCGACCTCTATGTCACCGTGGCCATTGTCCAGTGTAGTCGTATTGATCCAAGCTGACCACTGGTACACGCGTTGATACCCTGGCGGACGGTCCGTATGTATCATATAAAGCGATGTTACAATAGCCTTCGATTTGGAACTAGCTCCTGTAATACGTTGAACCACATTTAAATAACAATATATGGCGAGGCCTTTGCCAATGCCATAGTGTAAATGCTGTTTATATTTATCTTAACATTCCTGGCAGCTGTTATAACAGTTTAAATTCCGAAATTCGTTATTGAATTAAAATATACCAATTCCAAGATTCACTAAATGTGTTCATTATGTATTGTTCGAATAAATGGAATTATATGTTATTAAGAGTGTAATTTATCATGTAATGATTATAATGTATAGGTTCGATGTTTAACTGGGTTTATTTGTGTTTTACCAATCTAAAATGCTTTAAATGTCTACCTGAAATAGCCCCTGTTGTGAAATCACAGTTAAGTCCATGCAAACACAAGAAAAACAGGAGTCTCATATGTGTTTGAAGCAAAAAAGCCATCACTGTTTCACTATGATTTCAAGCAAATATGATATTTGCGAAAATTGTTATAAACATGTGTTTAAAAAGAGCTTATACTATCCAATCAAATGGCATGTTTTCACACAGTGCAAAACTGTTGGTTAGTGCCTTGACGCCTGATTCAACCAATAAAATGTTTGTAGGATGAACAGCTCTGTGTGAAAGCCATATGACTATCTAAATATTTAAGGCGGTAGGGTTTAATATTGAGAAAGCGATGAGAATTCCATCAGGATCTGTACTAAACGGTCAAAATAAATGTATTCGTGTTTATTGATACGCGGACGTTCTAATCCGGGTAAATGCTTCAAACATTAAAGAAAAGTCACAATGTCACGAACAGAATTAAACTTTATTAAGAACAAATTCCAATACAATTAATATTTAACGCGTTTACGTGACGTGGACGTTTTTTGCTATATAGGTTCTGATGTAATGCAGAAGGAGCCTTATTTATAAATAACAAAAATATCGCGTATGCATAGTGCGTTGATGTGACAATATTATGACACAGATATTTTTACTTATAGATACAATTTCTAGATATCTTATTACCTATCGTTTTTTTTAATATAGGCGATAATTTCTTGCGCTTGGAAAAGCCCGATGATAAGCAACTTCGCCAAAACAATTTCAAAGAGAAGACAGAAAAACTGAGAGAGAGAGAGAGAAGAGAGAAGAAGAGAGAGAGAGAGAGAGAGAGAGAGAGAGAGAAGAGAGATGAGGGAGAGAGAGCGAGAAGAGAGAAAGAGAGAGAGATACAGAGAGCAAGCGCTATCTCTCTTCTAGCGATAGAGAGCTAGACATCGATCTCTCTCTCTCTCTCATCGTCGCGCTGATCTCAGACGACTACTAGAGTCTAACAGGGCAATTTGGGCACTTCTTCGTGATGTGCAATTGACCATGCATCTTCCAACATGAAAATTTATATGACATTTGAGATAAGTGTTGCCTTGTTCCGTATAAATGATTTTCTTGATTTGCTTGGTTCAATTTGCAGCTTGAAAGTTGTCATCCAGTTTATACTATCATTGAGACACTTATCAAGTTGTTGTAGAACGTATGACTCATTTTCATTATTTTTTGCCTGAATCTTGAAGTAGTAGTAGTAGTAGTAGTAGTAGTAGTAGTAGTAGTAGTAGTAGTAGTAGTAGTAGTAGTAGTAGTAGGAGTAGTAGAAGTAGTTGTTGTTGTTGTTGTTGAAGCAGTAGTAGTAGAAGTGGTAGTAGTAGTAGTAGTAGTAGTAGTAGTAGTAGTAGTAGTAGTAGTAGCAGTAGTAGTAGTAGTAGTAGTAGTAGTAGTAGTAGTAGTATTAGTAGTAGCAGTAGTAGTAGTAGTAGTAGTAGTAGTAGTAGTAGTAGTAGTAGTAGTAGTAGAAGTAGTAGCAGTAGTAGTAGTAGCAGTAGTAGTAGTAGTAGTAGTAGTAGTAGTAGTAGTAGTAGTAGTAGTAGTAGTAGTAGTAGTAGTAGTAGTAGTAGTAGTAGTAGTAGTAGTAGTAGAAGTAGTAGTAGTAGCAGTAGTAGTAGTAGTAGTAGTAGTAGTAGCAGTAGAAGTAGTAGTAGTAGTAGTAGTAGTAGTAGTAGTAGTAGTAGTAGTAGAAGTAGTAGTAGTAGTAGTAGTACTAAAAGTAGTAGTAGTAGTAGTAGTAGTAGTAGTAGTAGTAGTAGTAGTAGTAGAAGTAGTAGTAGTAGTAGTAGTACTCGAGAACTACTGCAAAGCGTGAACACAGTAATACGTAGCGTCCATTGCTGTTTTTTTTACATTATCGGTCAAATATCCTCAAATATACCCGGTATTTACGGCAATATGTATCTACTGCAATCCATAAATGGATATCAACATATTTTAAGCCAGTAGCTTTAAACATTAAGTAAGCAACGATAATCACATCAGGGATCTATGCAAAACGGCCACGAAAATGCTTTGGGTTTATTGATATAAGGACATGATTCTCATCGGGGTTAGGCATAATGTCACGAACACTATTAAACGGTATAAGGAACACAATTCAAATATTAAATTATTTAACGCATTTATTTTGTAAGTTCACTTTTTTTTATAAGTCTGTTCTCATTGAATGCGGGGAGACCAATACAAAATAAATTCTCGCTTATCAGCATTGTGGCAACGGGGCAATATTATGATAGGGATATTTTGAAATACCAAACTAATCAACGAATCTTATTCTCTTAAGACTACTCCTGGACTTGTTACGTTTGCATTAAGAGTTGCAAACTGGTTATGATCACATCAATAATTATATTCAATTACATGATAATCTGTACATGTGCAACATCCCGACATACTTTTTGAAGTATGCGACTTTACTAGTATATCTGCAACAAGACGTAACAACCGGTAGTGTAATGCATAGCACTGTATACAATATGATATTAAATATATTAGGAATATGAAAAAGACAATCTTAAAAGTTTACAACCGCGACATTGGTTAATATATACCTTAACTTCCCATAGATGTTGTTGCGTTCACATGCAGACTACGCTTGGAATTGAAAACAAAACAGTTTCTTAATAACACGGGTCATGATCGATGTTTCGAGCTGAAATGATGCATATTGGTAGCTGTCTAGACGACCTCGGAGTCCAACTTGTTGACGCTCTCAATTATTAAGCTACTTTTATTATTGGTAATATTTGGTTCCAAAGAATTTAGCCCATATCAAAAGTATCTCTAAATTCTTTGCGCGTCTTATAAATAAGACTAGACGACTTCGCATTGGGTTATGTTTAAACCTAGTCGCGACAGGTTCAATGTAATAACTTACAATTAATTGTCATTAGTTCAGAAACAGCAAATTATCAACCGAATTTAATGTATTCAGATTAAAATGTTACATATACGGCTTTTATACGCCTGGGGTTTTCTTTCATTCACCATTTCGTAATAAGTCAATTGAACACTAGAAATAATTGTACTTAAAAGTTAGTACATGATCATCTGAGTACTATTGAAATATTCTTACAAGCGTAACATTCAGATACATGCTAATGCCTCTAGACCATTTTTGCTTTGTTTTTTTTTTAATTAAGCTCGTAATAATTTGGTTACAGACTATCTCTTGATAGCTTGTGTTGTGAAAAGTTGTGTGACTATGAATGCATACGATGCACCAACAACAAACATTTAGAAATACTTTCAGACTAAGAGTTGGATAGTGTAGTTAAATCAATTAATAATTACTGCTTACCAAACCTTAGCCGATATTTTAATCGATTCTACTGCGATTGTCTAAGCATTTGAAACACCATTTAAATTTTTAATCCGCCCCATTCCCGCGAAAAAAAATACGCATGCGTAAATATACCAAACGTTTCAAAGTGACGTAGGCTTCATTCAATGACAAACAGTTGTTTTTTAAGCATTATTACGCGATGTGCTTTGTTAAAAACAGTGAAAATATTTTACATAAAATGCCATATAAATGCCTTATTAAAGCGAGACTATTCGATTTTTATATGTGTTAAATTGTAATATATTGATAAAAAATGTTACGATAACACAAAATAGGCAAGAAAAATTATACATTGAAGACGAATTTCAGAAAATGCAGCAATGACATTAGGATCTCCCGGAGTTAGTCTTCGTGTGTCATATGAATAGATATCGTTGCAGGAAATTATCAAAGCGCTGAAGGCACTGAAGTTGTTCGCTGTTGTCGTCCTTGATTAGCTTGTACGCATTGCACAGGCTAATCAGTGTGCACAGGCCAATCTTATTTGACATGCATTAAGCCCCGTTTTTCCTGAAAGCAGTCAATATGTACAGATTTCAATGATTAACACTAAACTGGCCAATGTCGACTTACAAGCTGGTAAATACACCCACTGCAGTAGTATAGCAGACACTCCTAAGCATTCGTCGTCTGCAGTGCAGAAAGGCAGCGGTAATCGTTCCTAGCATAGTGAGTTACAGTCTTTAGGGTAGCTAAGCTAGCTAAGCACATACTGATTTGCAAAACATGCTCTGTAAATTTAGTCGGCCGCTGACGCGACTAACTAAAAATGATCCGTAAAACAAAATTTAGATTCACATCGTACACGCATGAAATAATATATGCTGGCGAAATCGACTGTACAGACATTTTCGATTTCAGAATTAAATATCTGGCTTATTTCGCATTTTTCGACACATATTCTTCTTAACTTTAATTTTAATTTATATTGAAATATATGTATAATAAGTTTTTACACATTTTATATAAATTCATAAATATTAAACAAAATCGTATAGTCTCGCTTTTAACTTGTTGTGAACGTTAATATACCACTCATGTGGTTTTCTGTGCTGCAAATTGAAACAATTAAACTATTTTTTTGTCAAACATCGATTTCAAACTTGCATTCAATTAAACAAAATCTTGGAATTTCCGAAACTTATTTCACTTAATTATGATTCCCACGATTTGTTACAGAATACACAATACAGGCTTATATTCTTTGACAAGTGGCAACAAGGCTCGTATCAGGTTTTCGTAGATTTTAATTGTACCTGCGTATACCTTACTCATAACTGAGTTCGTTTCAGCCGGTAATTGTTTTGATAATTATGATGATTGAACTTCTATATTCAGTGCAGATATATCGGATATATAAACCATTAATTTATGTGTATTTATTTGAATCAATTAATA